>NW_005370223.1:7029850-7033847 GCF_000412655.1 Myotis brandtii
AAAATATCTATGATGTTAACACCTTCAGAAAATTTGACATATGAAGTTTTGAAGCTTGTTGTCAATACAACAAAATAGCATACATATCCAATCACATATATATCAACATATGTGTAGCGCCATCTACTGAAAAAAATCCGCATTATTAACCGGGATGCCTAGTAATTAGAGACAGGTGTGGGCACTTCACCAAAGAAGATATAGGGATGGCAAATAACTACATGAAAAGATGTCCACATCATTAGTCACTAGACAAATGCAAAGCCACAATGATGTACCACTGCACCCTGTTTTCAGAGGAGGTGAAACGAGAAAGACTGACCCCACCAAACGTTGGTGAGGACATGAAGCAAGCGAAACTCAGCCTCTGCTGGAGGGGAAGTAAAACGGTACAGCCACGTTAGAAAACGTTGACCATTTCTTAAAGCAGGGGTCCTCAAACTTTTTAAACAGGGGGCCAGTTCACTGTCCCTCAGACCGTTGGAGGGCCGGACTATAGTTTAAAAAAAAACTATGAACAAATTCCTATGCACACTGCACATATCTTATTTTGAAGTAAAAAACCAAAATGGGAACAAATACAATATTTGTATTTGCAAGTGGCCCACGGGCCGTAGTTTGAGGAGCCCTGTCTTAAAGGATAAACATCTACCTACCGTATGACCCAGCCATTCCACTCCTAGGTATCTTCCCAAAGGAAACGAAAGCATGTGCCCATACAAAGACGTGTATTCAAATGTCCCTAGAAGTTTTATTTGTAATGTCTTCAAAGTGGACATAACCCGAATGCTCATCAGCAGGTTTATAGATAAATTGTGGTATGTCAAACAATGGAATACTAGTAGCAATAAAAAGGAATGAACTATTGATACCTGAAACAACATGGATTAATCCTCGAATAATTACACTGCTTGAGAAAAGCCAGATGAGAAGGAGAAAAAGCGTGTATATGCTATGGTGCCATCTATGAAATTCTAGAAAATATAAATTAATCTATTGTGGCAGAAAGCAGATTGGTGGTGGCCTGAGGGTGGGGTGGGAGGAAGAGGACAGAGTGATGCACATAGGAAACTTCTGAGTGGTGGAAATGGTCACTATCTTGATTGTGATGATGTTTTAAATATGTATAATTGTATTACACCTTAATAAAGGTGTATTTACAAGTGACTTGACCTTGAAAAGAAATGGAATAAACTTAAGTGCATATTACTGAGTGGAGAAAGCTCATCTGTAAAGGCTGTATACTATATGACATTCTGGAAAAGGCAAAACTGGAGACAGTAAAAGAACAGCGGTTGCCAGCAGTTATGGGGCAGAGAGGGATCAGTAGGCAGAGCACATGGGATTTCAAGGGCAATGAAACTACTCTGAATGACTGAATACCCCTATAATGCTGAACACACGTCATTACACATTTGGCCAAACCCAATGAACGTACAACGCCAACAGTGATTTGCGACGTAAACTTCGGACTATGGGTGATTACGATGTGTCAATGTAGATTCATCCATCATAACAAATTTTCACTCCGGTGGGGAATGTTGATAGTGGGGGAGGTTGTGCATGTGAGGGACAGGGTATACATGAGAAATTGTAAACTTCGGACTATGGGTGATTACGATGTGTCAATCTATGATGTAGATTCCTCCATCATAACAAATTTTCACTCTGGTGGGGAATGTTGATAGTGGGGAAGGTTGTGCATGTGAGGGACAGGGTATACATGAGAAATCTCTGTGCCTTCTGCTCAATTTTGCTGTGAACCTGTAACTGCTCTAAAAATTAAGGTTTAGCCCTAGCTGGTTGCTCAGTGGGTAGAGCGTCGGCCTGCAGACCGAAGGGTCCTGGGTTCGATTCCGGTCAAGGGCACAGGCACGTATCTCGGTTGCAGGCTCCTCCCTGGCCCAGTTGGGGCTTGTGCAGGAGGCAACCAATCCATGTGTTTCTCTCACATTAATATTTCTCTCTGTCTTTCCCTCTCTTTTTCACTCTCTCTAAAAATCAATGGGAAAATATTCTTGGGTGAGGATTAAAAAAAGAAAAAGAAAAAAAGTAAGGTTTAGTTTTTAAAAGTGGCTGAGCAATTGGGATATTTACTCTCTCTCATACCAGGTGTCTGGGGCCTGAGGGGAGAGGATTTGTTCAGATGCTGCCGAGGACCCAGATGCTTCCCATATCTTGCCTGTTTTCCCTCATGTTACCAAAATGATTGCAGCTCTTCTAAAAGTCGTAGGCAGGCACAGCCCGGTATAATGAAGATGAACTTATTTCCTCCTATGAGTGTCTTTTTAAGAAGGTTAAAAACTTCCTCCAAGACTTCCCTTTGTTCCCCATTGGTTAGGGTTGAGCCACATACCCATGGTCTGATTGCAAGGAAGGCTGGGGAGAAGGTGGGAAGAACATTTACCTGGGCCAGACCCTGGCACTTCTAGAACCCTGGGGCTTTACTCATTCCCCTCCCAGTTTCTCCAGTCAGTGAACTTGGCCTCACCCTCTCTCTTCTTTCCGGTTCTCCCTCACTCTATCCTCTACCCCTGAAAGGGTTCAGTGTTTGCACAAACCTTTCTAGATAACTTCTTTGTTCCTGGGTGTAGACGTCCTTACATGTGCATCTGCCTTAACAGCCAGACATGGAGTCATGCATCTGCCATCGGGGGAACCCTGGGATCTTGCCCAGGCCTGGTGCACAGTTATGTTTGAAAAATAGACTTGAACAGGAGACAAAGCTGATGGAGCTAGACAAGGCCCCAGAAGAGGCAAAAGGCAAGGGGGGTGGGGCTGGGGAGAGAAGCAGCCTCAGTAGAGAAGGGAGTGGGAAGCGCTGAAAGACTTCCTGTTGAAATAGCAGAAGTGGTCAAGGTCTGTCCCTTGGAGGATCTGAGAACAGTAGACCTGGGAATGTCACCCTGAATTAACAGGAAAGAGTTTTAGAGTAGAGATGGCCCGGAATTCTCGCATCGTTCCTTCAACATATGAATGAAGTTTATTACCTCTACTAGGTTGTTCATAAAACATTACAATAATGTTTAAGGGGTTAAGAGCTCCTAAATGTCCAGGCCGGGCCTCGCAGCCTCACAAACGTCCTCACCCTATCTCTGTTCTCCAGAGGGATCCCCGGCCTGGATGAGTCACGGTCAGGAGTGGCCTTGGGTTAGCCATGCTTCCTTACTCATCAAATCGAAACTCACTTTTGCGGTAAAATGTCAGCATGACTGACCACCCCAGGCAGCATCCCACAGACCCCTGGAGATTCAGGCCCCAACTTCAGTTGGCTGGTGGCCACCGGGCCCTGGCGTTAGGATCGGGATGGTTCCTGCATATCAGACCCTCTCCACCACTGCTGCTCGGAAGCTATGTATCTGAGGAATACAGCCACTATCCGAGTCCAGCCCACTAACCGCAGACTTTCAAAGCCATTAAGGAACATGGGAGCTGAATCAGGTGAAAATCCCCAGCCGAGGATAGCGTTTCCATCCTCCAAGTTCACCGGAAGCCAGGAAAGAAACCTCGCAGCAACAGCTGAAGCTTACCTGCTCTGCTGACACCCCAGCCCCTTGACATTAACCTGCGCCCACTTTTTGGAGTCTCCAAGGTCTAAAGCCAATTAGCCACTTTCTGCCACTCCAAAGCTTGGGGCTTTCAAAACCGTACTCACTGGCACCCCCTGGTGGCCCCTGGGTGCTGGGGTCCTCCTTGCCCCTAGGGCTGCTTCTAGCAGCTGCTCCCAGAGTTACTCTCCTCAAACCACAACCTCTGTCGCCGCCCCCGCTCCTTCTTTTTGAAGGCTCCCTCTCCCCTCCGAGAGAGCTGAGACCATCCTCAGCAGCTTTTCTTCCTTTCTCCTCACCTACCTCCTCTGTGCCTTCTCCTATGCAATTTTCTGTTCTTCCCCAAACCAAAACCCTTGCTTCTCTACTATTGCCTTCTTTCTCTCCATTTCCACCCCCGGCATTACTACCAGGTATCTGTTGACTTGCCTTTCCCCTCCAGCTTCCTG
>NW_005370223.1:7034816-7051210 GCF_000412655.1 Myotis brandtii
ACACACATTAGAGGCTCCTCCCAGTCTCCCGGAGGCAGCTGTGTTCCTGAGCCTTCCCTAGTGTTCTGTGAGCTCCATGACTCAGCAGCCACCAGACCTTGTGAGTGTCAGGAAGGCTCCCCGTGGCCCAGCACACAGTACACTGAGGTTCTCTCTTCTGCCCTTCTCTCTCCACACGTCTCCCTCTGGAAATCCATTTGGTTTCATAGTTTCCGTTTGCAGCTGAATTCAACAGAAATGCCCTGCATGCTACGCTGCAGGCACTCGTCTGGCCAATTCTCAGCTGTCTTTACACCTCAGGTCTTCTTCTAAGCCCAGGCCCGTGGTCCCGGCTGGTCACAGGATGAATATTTCCACCTGGACATCTATCTGGGGCCTTACTTCTCCAGTCACATTCCCTGCGAACCTCCATGCTCTTCATTTAATCAGAAGACTCTGAATAGAGCAGATTATCCTCTATAATGTGGGTGGACCTCCTGCAATCAGCTCAAGTCCTTAAGGCAGTGGTTCTCAACCTTGGCTGAACATTAGAATCACCTGGGAATCTTTTTAAAATCCTGATTTCTGGGCCTCATCCTCCGGAAATTCTGTTTCTTTGTTACTAATGTTGTGGCCCCGCCCCATAAGAAAGAAACAGAATTTCTGGAGGATGAGGCCCAGAAATCAGGATTTTAAAAAGATTCCCAGGTGATTCTAATGTGCAGCCAAGGTTGAAAACCACTGCCTTAGAAAAAGGACTGAGGTCTCCGGAGGAAAGAGGGAATTCTGCCTGCTCTCCACCTTTGGATTCCAGTCGCAACATCAACTCTTCCGTGGTTCTGTTTCTCTGGAGAACCCTGACCAATACACTGGTCCTGCCTCCTAACCCAGCTTCCTGCCCCTGTACTCACTCCCCTCCAGTGATGCTCACGGATTCTCTTGTAAAGTTCATTTGCCTACGACCATCACCAGATCCCTATTGTTTATTAATTGATAGCTGTGTCTCCTAAACTTCAAATGTTCACATACCTTCCCTTGAGCTTTCAAGGTCCCCTCTAGACAGTTACTGATTTTATATTTTCCTTTATATCAACCCTTCTCGGGGATATCTGCATTTTGTCAGGAACCCACGGGTTTTAAGATTAAAAGCTCTTGCTGCTATAGTATGGGTCTCAATCCAAAGGCGAAGAACCGTTTAGTGGAACTAGACTTTCCTCGTTCCCTGAAACCGCACAAGCTGGTCCTCTTGACTTGCAGCTCAGTTTCTAGGCTGGTGAGTCCCGTGCAAGATTGGGAGGCATGACGGACTTCACACTAGTCTGGGGTCAACGCTGCAGAGGTGGTGCCTTCACGCAGCCTGCCTCTCCGACTGCGGATGCAGTGAGGACTGTACTGTGTGGAGTGTGCGAGTGAAGAGAAAAGAGGGCAGGAGGCCAACCACCCGAGTTTTCATCATGTACTCCTCGTGTTTGAAGACGTCCCATTTCATGATCCTCTATCACGTCTGTTCTGAGGAAAAATACCAGAAAGAAATTGGTAGTTCCTTTACACCAGTTCTCCCCTCTGACAATACGAAGTGACTTAGTCACTTCGTGTGAGAAATAAAGCAGTTGATTCACGGTGTTGTGACCCTCTTGTCATTCTGCTTCCTTTTTTCCTGTCCTCTATCAACACAGACAGCCTGGGAAGGACAGATAGAGAAGAGCCCCTGAGGAACCTGTAAGTAAACTTTCAGGATAATTTTATTTTCGAAATTGCCTTTTTTTTTCCCCAAGAAAAAGTTAAATATTAGTACAGCAGAATAAACAATTGAGGCCAGAGGGTATTTTAATCCCCCTCTTCTGCCCCCTGACAGTTTACCTACCTACAAAATGATCAGAAAGTCTTTGTAATGCTGGCTGAGGGATCTGAGTACCCTCATTTCAGGGAAGAGCTTGGCATGAATATCCTCTTGACAGAGTAGCTTGCGGTGACTTAAGCTTCTCCCCAGCCTTTGGGGGAAGTAATCCCTGTTGGCCCAGCCTCGGGTGGGGCTGCCCTGCCCGTCTGGGACGGCGCCCCGGGCCACGCACATGATGGACTGAACTGTTCCGTAAACGTTCTGTTTACCTGGTAGCTTTCATTAATCTTTCCTTTCTTGTGTGAAGGTTGCTTTCACAGAGGCGGGCACTTGCTGGCTTTCTCAAGGCAAGGATGATTAAAACCAAGTTCTGAGGGATTCATTCCGCCTCAAACGGGCGCCTGCTCGAGCTATTTTGGCAGGCTGAGAGAACAGGATGTTCACAATCAAATGATAAGTTTGCAAGAATTTTTTTTAAAAAGAAAGAAAAAGAGAAAAGGACAAGAAATGCTTTATTCTTCTTTTGCCCCAGTTACAGGCGTGGGACTGCTGTGAAATGCCAGCACCTGGGGCCAGCTCTCCGCTCTTCTTTCCTTTATTTCAGAGACTGTTGGGCGGCAGGAACCTTAGCACCGGGCCAGCCCAAGGGCGCTGAGGTCTGGAGAGGTGAAGTGACCTGTCCAAGGTCACACAGCCCGCTCTGGGGGAAGGCAGACTCGACCACAGGTCTCCCTGCCGATGCCCCTTTTCTATTCCGCTCTGTCCTTTGTCCACATTTCCTTTAAAATGGGATTCCCATCAAGCCCCGAAGACAGTGAGAGAGGCTGGTGGGTTCAGACGAGGTTCCCACAGGGGATCAGCAGGGCGGGCTGCAGGAGCACCTCAAGAATAGAGGGCGTGCCCATCTGGGTGGATTTTCCCCAGGGGGTCTGCAGACTATCTGGGCTTGCTGAATGTAAGCCAATGGCTTCTGCATGGGCGCAGGGGCAGAATGAGTTGGTCTCACTTCCTGGAAATTTCGGGATGTCAGCCAAGGCGAGTGCTCCTCCAGTGGGCAGGGGGAGCACTAGGGCAGCTCCCAGGGTCCTCCCCTCCAGGTCCTTGCGGTTGGCCAGCGCTGGGGCAGCCCGGTGATGTGCATCTGCTACATCCCCCAGTCTAGAGGCTCCGGGTGCGCCACTCACTCGGAGGTCCTCGGTGTTCTTTCAGGGCCCAGTGCCATGGCTGCTGCCTTGGCCTCGTATGTGAAGCAGGGATGGGTTCTTTGCACCTTGAGAGTTGATGGGTGCTCAAAGGACGGTGCTCGGAAATGTTGGTGCCCTTGACTCCCTAACAACGTGGGTGACTTTGGGGGTGGGGTGGTGGCTGGGAGCCCATGCCCTCCATGCCTGGGCTTTTGTTGCTGCCACTGACATTCTGCCCCAGTGTGTGGGATGGGGGGGAACACTCGAACCCACTGTGTATGCCCCTCCCAGCTTGTGCGTGCACCTCGCAGCTGCTGCCTGCTAGCATGTGCGGGCTTGATGGAGAAGCGTGGCCACTTCTGTTTCCCATGGCAACAGCTGAGCTCTGCGTGAAAGTAGGTAAATGTGCACTCAGGCTGGAGACACAGGCTGCGAGGTTCCGCATGGCTCGTCATCGCCAGCCCTGTCCCTTCCCTTGTTCCCATGCACTCAGCCACACAGAACAGCCTTCACCCCGTGAGGGAGAGACGGGCCTCAGCTTGCGATTCTCTCCTGTGGGCTCCGGCGTGGTCCTCCCCCTCCCCCTGCCGACTGCTGTGTGGTGCAAAGTGCAGGTTAGAGATCGAGGCAGGAAAGTGGCAATGACTCTGGGATATGCTGTTGGTAAAAGCAAGAAGCAGGTATTGGATGCACAGGAGACAAGGATGTTGAGTCAGGCAATAAAAATTATTGGTAATGGAGGCAACATAAAGAGAAACTGCAGGTTAAAGGGACCAGGTGAGCCTTTCAGAAGCTGGTGGAAGAAGCAATGGAGAGGGAGGGAGGGGCTCAATCTACTAGCACAAGGGAGGTGAGTAAAATAGAATCAGAGCTTTGGGGGCAAAAATAAATATTCCCATAAGGCATAGAGAAAAAGCCTTATGCGTGAGACTGGAAACTGGCCTGCAGCATGATTTTAAAACGTCCCAGGGGCAAAAGAGGGAAAGGTAACTCAGATCAGCGGAGAAGAGGAAGGATAAGGTGGGGAGGGAGGCGAGGCAGAGAGAAGACGAAGTCATGTGAGGATTCCCCAAAGACCATGGGTTGCAAACTGGCTACCAGTGGACACAATCAGCCAGAGTGTTTTAAAAATAATTTGAGTCTACTTAAAATAAAATAAGAAAATCAGATGTCACCCAAAGAAATCTAGATTTCAGCTTTTCTTGAAAAAAAAAAAAAGAATCAGGAAATCTGGCAACTCTACAACCTTGTCTCTGTACCACCTGGAAGAAAATTTGTTGGCGGGGGGCTGCTGCTCGGGAGCTTACACTGGGGCCCAGGCTCTCCACTGCCCATCGCCTCATCCTCCTCACCCCCCAAGAGTATCTGTCTCCTGATGTCCTTCGCTCCAAGGCATCTGTGTGACCCCCGCAGGCATCTGCGATGCGGAGTGCTGCCCACACCGCTCTGGCTTTTCAGTACAGGAAGAGCTCAACAGAGTTGGGGCCAACCCTGAAGGCACCTCCCATCCCGGACCCTGGGCTGCGATGCAGAGTGCTGCCCACACTGCTCCGGCTTTTCGGTACAGGAAGAACTCAACAGAGTTGGGCCAACCCTGAAGGCACCTCCCATCCCGGACCCTGGGACAGATAGCTCGGTTAGGAAGAAGGCTCTGCAGCCTGGACCTCAGACCAGGGTGGGCCTGACCCCAGGATGGAGCCCCGCAGCCAGCTGGAGGGCTTAGGGAATGTGTTGGCAGGGGAGGGGGAGGCCACCAGACACAGATGACAGCGAGGGGAGAGCTCCTGCTGGCATCGGTGCATCCGCATTTCAGGATGCATCCGTGACTGGGATTCTGGGAATGTGTTTCCACCAAATTTGGAAGCTCCTCTTTGAGGATCATGTTAAAGAGGGTCTGAGAAGCTGCCCGTCTTGAACCTTCAGTGTCACTTAAACGTGGGTTAGAATCCTGGCTCTTCCCCTTAGACTGTGTGACCTTAGGCAAGTTCCTGAACCTCTCTGAGCCTCACCTTCCTTATCTACAATGTTTAGATATAGTCCAGAGTTTCTGAAGATGAACAATAATGTGTCTCAGGCTTGAAAACAGTGGCCAGGCGCTCAGTCAACAACTTGCTAACGGTCCATGATCATGACTCTTGAACTAATTCTTGGACAGAGGCACAGGCTATACGTTGTCCACTTCCCCACTTATGTATTTTGTGGAACCTGAAGGCAAATTTGTTGTGTGGGAAATTGAGCTCCATTTAGCTCGGGAGCCCTGTTAAGGATTTTTAAACGGGGTTCATGAACAGTCAGCCATGAGACATGTGTGTTGGGAAGTGTGTCACCGATGGTGCAGAACTAGGGGCTCACTCCCAGCTCACCCCCAACACCAGGACGGCTGGGCCAGTCCCTTAGCCTCTTTCACTTCCTCACCCGTGGAGACCAGCCGGCCCGGCGTCCGTCATCAGCCACAGGAGACGGCTTACATGACATTTCTTTAAAACTGCAGAAAGTTAAAAACTCACCTCCTCAGCGGCACTAGCCCTGTGTCGAGTGCTCAATCCTTACGCGTGGTTAGTGCCCAGCCTATTGCACAGCACAGACCTAGGACATTTCCCTGGTCGCAGAAAGTGCGAGGGGACAGAGCTGAGTACCGGAGCTGCTGTCCTGGGCTGGTCCCGTTGAGAAAGAAATAAAGAACCACCTTGTCCAAACCCCGATTCCCTGATTAGCAGAAGAGGGAAGAACTGGGGTATGTGGAGAAAGATGACAAGCAGCAGTGACTGCGCCTGCGCAGGAGCAAGAGGGAGCCGCCCGCAGGCATCTGAAGGGACACGCAAGACATCCGTGTTGGTGTCTTTTGGTGACATGCTGTTTTCAGCACAGACACAACGGGGAGGATATTAGCGCTGTTGCTTGTTAAGAAAACATGTGCCTCTTGCAGGACAAAACTGCAGTCATCTCTCTTATTTAAGTGGTATTAGATTTTATTGCCGAGTGTTCAAATTTTAACGTGTCCATGAATCTGTTTCTTATCTTCAGAGAAATATCTGAGTGAAGAACACACTGTACAAAAGAAGGAAAAAAATGAATCTAAAATGTGCATTATTAATTTTTTAGGAAGCAAGCAAAATGGCGCCTCCTAAGGGGGAAGAGAGAGAAATAAAACGGCTGGGACTGGACCTCAGGTTTGCTTTAGAGAAAAGGCTGCTGATTTGAGACACACCCTTACAGGGCCAACTATGTTGATGAGAGAAAACACTGAGCAGACGGAAGTGGGGCTGTGACCCACAGGTCGGTTGTGGGATGTGTTTGCAGCAGGTACGCAGTGAGCTGAGCATCCTGTCACGTAAACGAGCCGTGGAATCCGGGCACGATGCAGGCCACAGGGAGCTGGCCAGGAGTCAGAGAGACCTGGTCTGAAGCCCGTGCGGCCGCCCACTCTCTGTGCGAGCGCTGACACATTGCATGAGCACGCTCAGCCCCAGTGGCCCTGTGTGAGCACCTGTCTCCAGAGGCTGCAGGCAGACGCTGTAGGTAAGGTGGCCAGGACACAAGAGGCAAGTGATACCTATTAGTGTGTCGGTTAGTCAAATCATGGTTCGGGTCCAATCCAAAGCCAGGACAGAGAGAGAGAATAGGGACACACTTAGGAGGAGAGGCAGCCCCTCCTGACCTGCTCTGGTGTGGGTAGCCCTGCCCTGCTCCCTGCTGACTGCTGGGGTCCTCCAGCGCATGCACGCAGTGAAGCAGGCCTCGTCTCGCTTGGACCAGCGATGCTGGGGAAGAGCCAGGAGAACAGGGGCCCATCAGCGAGTTCAGGGTCAGAGAGGTCTGGGAGGGGACGGGTTGTGCATGCATGCAATGAAGCAGGTCTCGCTTGGACCAGCGATGCTGGGAAAGAGCCAGGAGAACAGGGGCCCATCGGCGAGTTCAGGGTCAGAGAGGTCTGGGAGGGGACGGGTGCAGGGAACACTGCCAACCTTCACACCAACCCCAATTCTGGATGGAAGCAAGCTTTCAGGAAAAAAGAACTGCATGCCTTTGCTGGGCCTCATTCTAATGACCGCTCCAATTCCCTTTCCTCCCCATAAAGTAAGATCATTCTCTTGAATCTCTGATAAGGCCAGTTCCACATGGTAATGACCTTTCTTCAACACATAATTTCTCCCCGTACCTCTTTCTGTGCTGAGCACTCCCATTCAGATTACGTGACCAGAGCTGCAAGCCCTCTAGATCATGGCTGGAGAAATTGCCACAGGTTTGTTTCTAACCTGCCTCTTTCCCCATCTCTTTTCTGCCCTCCATTAACCCCATTTAGCCTGAACCCAGATGGGGAATCATTTCCTCACCTCAGGGGGCTCAGTTCACGCCCTCTAGCCAATGCCTGGATGCCTCTCTCACACTCCGAGCGTAAGTCACTGGCTCAGACATATTGAGATTCTCCATAAATGAAGCCCCATCCTATCTCATGTGAGACGAGATAGATTTATTGATTTATTTATTGATTTATTTATTTATTTATTTATTTATTCGAGAGTGTTTTAAAATTGATCAATGCCTTCATTCAAATCCCATACATATGGTATAATGCTCATTAATGCTCACTAGATATTTTATGTCAATCAAGAAAGAAACATCTCTAATTGATTTCGTATAGTTCCAAGCCAGCCCAGGTTCATCACAGGCCTAAATCTGCATGATTGACAGGGTGGTAGCAGCACCATCGCACCTTCATTTTAATTATGCCAGATCTTGGGGAAAGAGAAGATAATTAACTCAGTGACAAAAGATTCTCGTTTCCCTTGTAAGAGTCTCGGGAGAGAACTGCGCTCAGCGGTAGGGGCAGGAGGGGGGACCCAACGGAACAGGGCAGAGATACAGTGGCCTCAATCCAGTCCCACATTGAAGATGCCCTTGGTATGCTTTCTGGTCTGTAAAATGAGAGCACAAGAAAACAGATGGCTACCAAAAAGTGACCATACTTAGTGCAGCTTATTGATTTCAGCCTGTCCATCGGCCTAGGCATTGTCTCAACCTTTAAGACCTATGATACAGTATTGCTGCTTTTATCGAGTAACCCAGCAGCACAGAACTTAGTGGCTTAAAATAAATAAGCATTTATTATTGTACACGTTTCTGTCATCAGCCGGAGGACTGGCTGGGAACTGGCTGGTCTAGGGTGGTCTGGCAGTTAGCTACCTATTGGCTGA
The DNA here is from genome assembly GCF_000412655.1 of Myotis brandtii. Taxonomy (NCBI): domain Eukaryota; kingdom Metazoa; phylum Chordata; class Mammalia; order Chiroptera; family Vespertilionidae; genus Myotis; species Myotis brandtii. The sequence goes on from NW_005370223.1 coordinate 7,043,015, forward strand.
GTTGATGCAATAGATTGGTCACGTGTCCCTCCTTATCCAGCAGCCCAACCCGTATAAGACACATTAAATAATGCCCCTCCCCAAGGATGTCTGTGTCTGGATGCCCAGAACCTGTGAAAATGTTACCTTCCATGGTCAAAGGGACTCTAGATGTGTGCTTATGTCAGCGGTTCTCAACCTGTGGGTCACGACCACTTTGGGGGTCGAACGACCCTTTCACAGGGGTCGCCTAAGACCATCGGAAAACACACATATAATTACATATTGTTTTTGTGATTAATCACTATGCTTTAATTATGTTCAATTTGTAACAGTGAAATTGGGGGTCACCACAACATGAGGAACTGTTTTAAAGGGTCGCGGCATTAGGAAGGTTGAGAACCACTGGCTTAAGTGAAGGATCTTGAGATGGGAGATTTTCCTGCATTATCTGGGTGGGCCCAGTATCATCACAGGGAACCTTATGAGAGGAAGGCAGGAGGATTAGAGTCAAAGAGAGAAGATACAAGGCGGGAAGCAGAGGTCAGAATAAAGCAGATGCGGCATTGCTAGCTTTGAGATGGAGGAGATTCCATGAGCCAAGGAATGAGGCAGCCCCTATGAGCTGGAAATGGCAAAGAAATGGATCCGGCCCTAGAGCCCTCTGAACCCAGTTTAGACTTCTGACCTCTAGAACTGAAAGAGAATAAATATGTGTTTCTATAAGCCACTAAGTTGGTGGTAACTTGCCACAACAGCAATAGACTAACACACCTGGACTTGTCAAAAAGTTAGTAGCAGGGTTCTAAGAGGAAGGCAGGACTCAGGATTGGCACACTGTCACTTTCCTCACATTCTATTGGCCAACGATGTCACAAGGCATCCCAAGCTCAAAGGTTGGAGAAATGGAGCCCACCATTTCTTGATGGATTCTATTTCTCTTACCTCTTTTTAAAAAATATTTTTTCATTGATTTCAGAGAGGAAGGGAGAGGGAGAGAGAGACAGAAACATCAATGATGAGAGAGAATCATTGATTGGCTGCCTCCTGCACGCCCACACTGGGAATCAAGCCCGCAACCCGGGCACGTGCCCTGACCAGGAATCAAACCGTGACCTCCTGGTTCATAGGTCAGCACTCTATCCACTGAGCCAGGCCAGCTGGGCTATTTCTCTCATCTCTTGATGGGAGAACCTGGAAAGTCACATTGCAAGGGGTTTGGGGACCAAGAAGGGTAAAGGATTATGGCCTTACCCCCATGCCCTTCACAAAGTGACAGAGGACATTCAAAATCAACATCTGACCCCGTCCCTTTTTCATTTCCAGGGACACAGCGAGCATGGGGGTCTGGAACTCGGGCACCCATCTCCTCCTACGTCTTTGGGGGATGTATGTGTCTCCAAGAAGCCCTGGATGGGTGGACATCCTCCACCATCTGGGAATTTGCTCTTTTGTCGCTTTCAGTTCGGTGGGCCTCCTCTCGGTGGCCTTCTCCTGGTTCCTGTCCTCGTTCCTAGTCTTCACCATCTCCTGGGCGATCGCCTGGGTTCTGCTGTGCTGCTCCAAGCACGGGAGGTGTTTCGTGGCCCTCTTCTTCCTCTCCTGTGGCCTGCGTGAAGGCAGGAACGCCCTGATTGCCGCCGGCACGGGGATCGTCATCTTTGGACACGTGGGAAATATCTTCCACAACTTTAAAGGGCTCCTGGACAGCATGACTTGCAACATAAGGGCCAAGAGCTTTTCCATTCACCTGCCACTTTTGCAGAGGTACATTGAAGCCATCCAATGGATTTACGGCCTTGCCACTCACCTGGGTCTATTTGATGGCCTCGTGTCTTGGAACCAGACTCTGGCAGTCTCTCTTTTCAGTCCCAGCCAAGCCCTGGAGGCACAGCTAAATGACACCAAAGGCCAAGTCGTGGGGGTCTTGTACCAGATGGTGACGGCGGCCGAGGTGTTGTCCTCCCTGGGACGGCAGCTACTGGCCCTCGCGGGGCTCTTGCTGGTGCTTCTCGGCACGGGCCTCTTCATGAAGCGGTTTCTGGACCCTTGTGGCCGGAAGTTTGAAAACATCTACATCACCAGACAATTTATTCGGTTCGATGAGGGGGAGAGGCATCAACAGAGGCCCTGCGTCCTCCCGCTGAGTAAGAAGGAAAGGAAGAAGTACGTTGTCATCCCGTCTTTCGGACTGACGCCTAAAGAAAGGAAGAACCTGGGGCTGTTTTTCCTCCCGATACTCACCCATCTCTACCTCTGGGTGCTGTTTGCAGCTGTCGACTTTCTGCTGTATCGGCTCATTTTCTCAGTGAGCAGACATTTTCAAAACTTGCCATCGCTGGAGGTTCACTTGAAACTGCACAGGGAGGTAGGCGCTCCCAGGCACTGGTGGGGGTATCCTGGCTCTTTGCTGGGCCGTTTGAAAATGGTCACGAACCTCACAAGGCAGGGCAGTGTCTCACCACCTCTGGGTCTCCGGCGCCTGGTACAGTGCCTCGCACGGAGAAGGAGCCCATCGGATGTTGGGTAAATTGAAGTCCCTGTGTTAGACTATATCATTCTGAACATGTTGGGTCACTGTGTTAGTTTCCTGTGGCTGCTGTAACAAATCACCACTAAGTGAGTGGCTAAAACAACACAGATTTCTTCTCTTCTACTTCTGGGGACCAGAAGTCTGAAATCAGCGTCCCTGGGCTGAAATCAGCTGCTTTGGCAGAGCACACGCCCTTCAGCTTCTAAGGGAGATTCCACTCTTTGCTTCTTCCAGCTTCTGGTGGCCGTTGGCATTCCTTGGCTTGTGGCTGCATCACTCCATCTGTCTTCACATCGCCTTCTCTCCCTCTGCCTCCCTCTCAAAGGACGCATGTGATTGCAGTAGGGTCACCAGGACAATCCAGCGTAATTTCTTCATCTCGAGGTCCTTAATGGGATCACATCTGCAGAGTTCCCCCTCCCCCAAATAAACCACATTTACAGATTTGGGGATTAGAATCTTAGGTCGTTGGGGGGCCATTTTCAGCCTCTGATAGTCAACAGACACTGAAATGTGGGAAGAGGGGTCTCTGGTGAAACACGAAGTTGATTCCTGGCATGAACCGGACAGGTCAGATTTAGGGCCTGCCTTCCTCTCTCTGAAGACTCGCTGTGCACGCAGACTGTGCGTGCCTTCTCTGAATGAGACCGCCTTTTCTTGGCAGCCTGAGTCCTTCTCAATCATAGGAGGGATCCTAATGCATCAGTGTCGTGTTTAAGAGGAAGGTCAGCCCTAACCGGTTTGGTTCAGTGGATAGAGCGTCGGCCTTCGGACTGAAAGGTCCCAGGTTTGATTCCGGTCAAGGGCATGTACCTTGGTTGCGGGCACATCCCCAGTAAGGGGTGTGCAGGAGGCAGCTGATCGATGTTTCTCTCTCATCGATGTTTCTATCTCTCTATCCCTTTCCCTTCCTCTCTGTAAAAAATCAATAAAATATATATATTTTTTTAAAAAAGAGGAAGGTCATTGAAAAAGGGCCACTAACCAAAAAATACAGCTGCTGCTAGTGTCTAGAAAAACAACAAAAAACAGGAACCAGCTACACTTTTCTTTTTTAGGCAGCTTAGGCCAGTGGCTTCAACCTTGAGTGTGTTAAGAATTTCCTGGGATCTGTAATAATATCAACAATAAAAAATACATTTTAAAAAAAGAATTTCCTGGAGTGCCCCAGCCAGTTTGGCTCAGTGGACAGAGCATCGGCCCTCGGTCTGAAAGGTCCTGGGTTCGATTGCACCCAAGGGTGCACGCCTGGGTTGCAGGCTCAATCCCCGGCCCCAGTCGGGGCATGTGTGCGAGGCAACCAATTGATGTGTCTCTCTCACATCGATGTTTCTCTCTCTCTGTCTCTCCCCCTCCCTTCCACTCTAAAGATCAATGGAAAAATATCCTGGGGGAGAGGATTAACAACAACAACAGAAGAATTTCCTGGGGTGAATGCAGCACCTTAGGCCTCAGTTGACAGAGATTTAGTTTTAAACAAGGGAGCACTTTTAATAAGCACTTCATGTGGATTTTAAAGTAGGTGGTCCATAGGCCGCACATTGAAACACAGGTTTCTCAGTGGGGTCATTTCAGAGGATCTGCATGTTGTCAGACACTTGTCTTACTTTTTTATAACCCGGAGGTTGTGAAGCTGAGCTAGTGGGACATGCACATGTCTAGTGTGTGCGTGTGTGTTCATGAGCTTGTGTAGTGTGTGTGTGTGTGTGTGTGAGAGAGAGAGAGAGAGAGAGAGAGAGAAAGGAGATTCACGCTGGGGCGGAGTGCACTAGCCCAAACAGCTGCTTCCACATGTGCTGGGTGCTAGGGAAATCTTAGGGGGGGTCGCCTGCAAACCCTTCTTTGAAGCCCCACTTTCCATATCTCTCTCTGGGCTGGGATCCTCCTTCTGCCCCACACTTTCCCGCCCCTTTACTTCTGGCTTAGCAGGGCTGTCCAGGCTCCTGCCTCTCCTCACCCTGGGCTGCTTCTCAAAGTTGATTACTCTGAACACTCTGCATCCCCTGAAGAATCGAGTTAATTACGAGAACCCTGCTGCTCCAGATATCTGCAGCAGAGTGGATAATGGAGCTTTTCAGACAGGCTTGGTCCTGGGGGTGGCTAGTCAGAGCCTCTGCCCTCCCTTCCCCTTCCATTTGCTTCCTGTTTCTCTTTTTATTTTTTAAAAATATTTTTATTGATTTCAGAGAGGAAGGGAGAGGGAGAGAGAGATAGAAACATCAATGATGAGAATCATCGATTGGCTGCCTCTTGCATGCTCCCAACCAGGGACTGAGTTCACAACCCGGGCATGTCCCTTGACCTGGGCTCGAACCGTGTCCTCCTGGTTCATAGGTCGACACTCAACCACTGAGCCACTCCTCTCAGTTCTCCCTCTCCCCCTTTATCTTTTTCCTTATCTCTCATTTATTTCTCTCTCAGTCAACACCCATGCCTGTTTTGTGAATTCTCACCATTTTAGACAAAAGGGGGTGGAGGTGGGGGTGGGGACATATCCAAGTTCTACCTTTGAAAAATGGCCCAGAAGCTTTCCAAGGACAATGTCCTCACAAATACATTCTTGGGTGTTGGGTCCTGGGGATGCAAAGATTTCTAGACCCTGATGTCTGCCATGGAGGGGCTCAGGTCCTGGTGGGGGAGGCCACCAGGTCCACTCACAGTGGCAGCAGGACATGGGCGCTGGACCAGATGTGAGGACGAGGCTGCTGCCCACAGACCTTCTCCTGTGGTGCCTGGGACACTATGCTGCCAGCACCTTCCTGAGACTGGCAGTGCCCTGCCCTTACTCCAGGAAGCCCTTGGAGGCTCCTGGTCCCCCCCATTGCCTCAGGTTTGCAAAGGAGAAGTCAAGCAGGAAGAGAGATATCAGCTCAAGGTTTTGCTAATATGTCTCTCCCACTTTCATACAATTTTAGATAAAGAAGAAACATGGGGGGAGGGGGGAGGAGAAAGAAGAAGGATGGGAAATGACCTGAACTGAGCTAGCTGGATGGGTGGGCATGGTAAGAAAAAATAGCTATAGTTGCTGCTCATTGAGCACCTACTATGTGCGTAGCATTTGTCTAAGCCAGTGGTTCTCAACCTTCTGGCCCTTTAAATACAGTTCCTCATGTTGTGACCCAACCATAAAATTATTTTCGTTGCTACTTCATAACTGTAATGTTGCTACTGTTATGAATCGTAATGTAAATATCTGATATGCAGGATGGTCTTAGGCGACCCCTGTGAAAGGGTCATTTGACCGCCTAAGGGGTCGCGACCCACAGGTTGAGAATGGCTGGTCTAGATGAACTTTTCAGGACTATCTGATGCCAGAGTAGGTTCTCTGTCCATTACTCAGTGCTGTCTTGGCAAATTGTTTACTTAAGAGAGGTAAACACATTTTAAAGCATTGGGGTACCATTTAGTCTATTGCTCAGGATTTTGAGAGAGTTCATTTGTCTTCCATATTACCCTCCACCAACCCTGTGCAAAAACGTTGACTCAATCTTTATGAAGCTCTGACTCCCAACTGCAAAGCCTCCGCTTAGATTCCTAGACGAAATAACTTCTCCCCAGAGCGAACACCCGCTGCTTTCTTATTGCAGGATTTCTCATCACTGACTCAATCGATGTGCTTGTTTCTTCAATAGCTTTAAAAAGAGTGCATGCCTTTGCTCTGGAGATTGAAATCTCTCCATTTAATTGTAGGCAAACTATCTTAATAAGAGAAAGGGAGAGGCAACACAAATACCTTTCATTGCTTAGCCACAGCACTGGGGAAATTACTGATTTCACTTCACATTTGTATAGAGGTCCCTGGTTTGGGATTTCCAGGTTCTACCCAAGTATTAGAGTAGGTCAAGGGGCCTGGTGTTCTCTGGGCATGGTTGGGCTCTTTCTGAGAAGTCATTTCCCTCTTCCTGGCCCCAGGACTCTGGGGTGCAGGGGTGATAATCACTGACTAAGTACTTCAGTCTGTTAGGTTAATGCTCCCTCCCCAAGGTGCTTAGCTTACACTGGGAGTAGTTTATTCACGGACAGGATCTGGTCCATTAATTCCCGTTTCACCAAATTAGAAAACAAATCCACCGAGAGATTAAATGACTTTCTCGGGTCAGAGAAAAGGAAGCGCTGAATCAGCGCCCGCTTCTCCTGCTGGTGGCTTGGCTGGGTCACTCAATGTCATCTCCTGCCCTCGTGTCATTTTGCAGAAGGTAACTGATTCGTTCTCTGGCCTTCAAGCAGGAAGGCATGCACCCCTCCTGAGCATCCAAGAAATAAGAAAATGTCCTATTTTGAGACCTCTAAAAATAGGGTTTTAGAGCCACTTTCAGTAAAACCTATTCTTGGTATTATTACACTAAGAATAAGCTCCCCTACCCCCAAGCTCTAGAATGTTGGCTTAGGACATCATTCAATGCCTCTACAGCTTTGCGACCTTGTGGTCTGATGGGGAGGGTATGACTGGGTCTTAAGGGGCTACACTCCAAAAACCTTCACCCCCAGCTGAGCTAAAACCATCTTTCATTAGTCCCACATGCCCCTAGGTGTAGACACAGGTGCTCCATAGAAACGGGTTATGCGATCACCTATGTTAGGATAACTCCTGGTTGAAGTTAAACAGATTTCTCCACCTTCTGCTCAGAGCCTTCAACAGTCTTATGGGCATCGTGACTCTCCAAAGAAGGGACAAGTAGTCCAACTTATTTAATACCCTCTTTCAAGGAAACGTATATTTCCACAAACCCACTTTGGAAAACGCTGCAGTAGCTACAGATAAAGCCCACCCCTTCACCTTTCTCCAATGCCAGCACACAAAAGGAACCCTGGCAGCTCCTTCTGCCAAAGCTTCCTATTTTAAGACAAATGATATGTGTTGCAGGGCAGCAGCGAGAAAGACGAGGAATGAGTATGAAATGGCGTGGATCTTGATGATTTTATTCTTTCCTTTCAGGAGCAAGGAACTCAAAACATCATTCATGACTCCCCCTTTAATGTATCTCTGTTTGAACCCAACTGCATCCCTAAACCAAAGCTCCTTCTGTCTAAAACCTGGGTTCCTCTCAGTATTATTCTTGTGATACTAGTGGTGCTAGGACTGTTGTCCTCCTTCCTGATGCAACTTAAAATCCTGGTGTCAGCATCCTTCTACCCAAGCGTGCAGAGGGAACGCATCCAGTACCTGCATGCAAAGCTACTGAAGAAAAGATCAAAGCAGCCAGTAGGAGAAGAAAAAAGGCAGCTGAGTCTGTACTTTACAAAGGTAAGGCCAAGATGAGGGTATACCTGTAAGGAAGGACATTTTGAGTTTGAAGGGCAAAATGGAATTTCAAAGCACTCTTCAACTTCACATTGGGGTTATATTCTCAACAATAGATGGGACACCAGAGGAAGAGGGGGATATGGGGGAGAGAAATTAACAGATACACATGGCTAAGGCTCCTAGTTTTGTGATTTTTAAATGCTGGTCTAGAGGATTCTACAAGATGTCCTCAAAACACTGATTTCAAGTGAGTATGTTTAGTCATACTGTAGAGAGACTATTGGGATGGCCCTTTGTAATAGCTATTAAAGAACAATGCCTAACAAGATGTTACTTTACTAGGTCAAGGAAAAATAAATAACATAGAGGGAAATATCTACTACAGCTTGGTAAACTCCAAAAAATTTGCTCATTCTCCAGAATTAAAAAAAAAGTATAT
>NW_005370223.1:7051251-7111797 GCF_000412655.1 Myotis brandtii
TATGATATACATGTATGTTTATATACATATATGGTAACATAATGACTTTCATATACATATAAAATAAGCGCTTGTCAAAGATTTTTTTAAGTTGTTAATTAAAGAGGAAACAGTAAAAAAATTCCAACCAATTCAAAGCACACACATATACAGGCCATCAGGAATACCAAAATGGGATTTGCTTCAGAGATGCGAAACTGATTTCTTCCCCAAGGGCGATGGGAGGACCAATTGTACTCTGCAGGATAAGATGTATTTGCAGGTCCAGGACAAGAATCAGTTATTTGCATTGCTGCTATCAGCTATCTACAATGTACCCAAGAGGAAAAAGCTCACAGATTATGAAAGATGCAGGAAACCCACAGGATAATTTTTCCTGGCCATGTCAAAGTCTTCTGCAATTTTTCCTGACACCAGGAGCCCCACGATGAGGAGTTTATGTCAGAGGCACTTGAAGCGACTCTAATGCTCATCCATCCACCTTTTTGTCTCTTCAGATTCATTTCTGGCTTCCGGTCCTGAAAGTGATTAGAAAGAAACAAGTGAATGCTGCAGGTGAAAGCAACCCATGAGAGGCCCCCACGGTAGGCCCAGGCCACACTTCCCAGCAGCTCTTGGGTCCCTGACTGTGGTCACTGCTCACGCCCAGCATCAGAGATCTATATGGCCTGGTCCCTCAAGGGTCTGGGTTTGGGAGGCAAACTACCTTTCTTCATAAGGGCCATAGGTCTACCAGGTAAATGGTTAGGACCGTTAGGTCATGTTTTTTCTAACCCCTTTGAGGATAAATCTCAGGATAGAGTAATATTCAAAGAAAAGAAAAAACAAAACAAAACAAAAATCAGCATCTCTACTGCAGGTTCACAAGCAAATGCTAAGGAGAACATATATATATATATAATGCCAGTAACATCTCCTTAATCTTTTCTGTCCCTACTCAGCCCTTCTCATTAGCATTCATAGCTATTCCCTACCCCCACAACTGTCTCTCTCCCCGCTGCCCCCTTAGTCAAGAACTGTTTCCCAAACCCATTTCCAGCAGCTCCTCACTGCTTCTCATCACCACCTCAGCACTTACTGCCTCCTTTCCTGTTTTTTTGTTTGTTTGTTTTCCTCTTCTACCAAGTCCTCTAGCCACATTTATTTGGGGACCACATTTATCAAAATCATATAAAATGTTAAAATTCACATTGGGCCTCTTTTTCACTGTACTCAATAAATATTCTGTGGTACAGGGGCCCATTTCCCCTCTACTCTAAATACCTAGGAAGGAGAAAAACCTCCTGGAATATTGAGTTGAGTATCTCTAAAGTCCCAGAATGGAGAAGAAATAAGGAAACATTAAATTTTTTCTTTGTAATTTTCATTCTGAAAAATTTTCAGACTCATAAAATAGTAGAGTTCCATTTATCCTTCACCCATCATCCCCAAATATTAACATCTTATAACCATGATACAATGATCAAAACCAAGTAAATAACATTGAAAAATGTATGATGTATAGACTTTATTGAATTTTTTACCAACTGTCCCACTAATATCCCTTCTGGTCCTTAATTCAATCCAGGCTCACACATCGCATTTAGTTGTCGTGGTTCCTTAGTCTCATCCAATCAGTATATGGTGGGGAAATACTTTAAGGCCATGCAAACATCCTGTTTCTCATCATACCTTTCCACTCTGACTTTGGCATCCAGAGACGCAAAACCACGATGGCCAAATTATGATTTTCTTTTTTTTGTGTCTTCAACATTTCTTAATTGGAATTTGACACTATCCCCAGATTATATCTATCTCTATCTCTATCTCTATCTCTATCTCTATCTCTATCTCTATCTTTAAGATCAAACGTTGTTTCAGGTCCCTGAGTAGGCATTTGACACATATGATCTCATTTAGGTTTCACGACAACCCTGTTTAATAGATCAGAAATCTCGCCCTCAGAGACCCTGACTGAGCTGGCCTGGGGCGGGACCTGGGCACGGTCATGCTTAAAGCTCCTGGGGATTCTAACGGGCCAGCCAGATGGAGAACCAGCATCCCAGGAAGTTGTACAGAACTGCAGGTCTTTCGATTTAGGTCTTCAAATTTCTCTAACAGGAGGAGCCTACACTAGAAATGTGTCTGACTCAGCATTTCCCAAAGTGTGTTCCTCAGGACACTAGTCCCTTAGTTGTTCCGTAAAAGGAGTTGCGTGATGTTCTATCCATACCATCTGCCTTCTAACCTTGACAATTCATAAAGTATGTTGGCGTAATTCAGAAACTTTAAGGGCTTCATTTTAACCTGTTTCACTGAGGATTTCCCCCAATTACTGAGCCATGGAACAGGTTTCCCAGGAATAACTATTGTCATCTCTCAGGACCAGCCCTACAGCCCAGACTCTGGTAAATGCTGAGTCATTGGCATAAGTTTGAACCAAAACAGGATCAGAGAAGGTGAATATGCATTTACATTTTTGGCTTATTCAAATATTCTGATGTTTTATTGTGTTTTCTAAACAAACAAATGTACATATTAATAAACGAACACACTGTATGGATTTTTGTTCTCATGTTGTATTTATTCCTCCTAGAGAGGCGGGACCTTCCCCACATTAACTGAGACAAAGAATCAACTGCTCAATTTTGTGAGGAAACTGGATGCTTTTGCCTTTGTAAATTCTACGAATTAACTAACTTACCTACCGAACAACATCACCAACATCGACAGCGAACCTTTGAACGGGGCACAGAGAAGGTGTTGGTGATACCCATACACTCAACCACGGTCCCTGCCTTTGGCATGTTTCCAATCTAGTCAGGAAGACAGATAGATGCTCAGACAGTAAATGACAACATATAGTAGCTTTTGGTAAATTCCAAAAGCTCCGGGCAGGCCATGCCTTTATGGGAACCACGGCTAGGCTCTCTGCCTACTACGGATGCCCAGGTTACACCTCTTCCCTATGAGGGGGGCACTAGAGGGGTTGGTAAAGGGAGTTTAATTTCCTTTAAATTATAACCACTGTTCTGACGTAGCAGAATCTCTCTTGTTTCCTACTGCCTGTGCCTTGGAAGGGTTCACGAGACTTCTGGAGACTTCTGTCCTGCTGTCCTTACGTTAGGCCAGCCTGCCCTTGCGCCGTCGGAAGGATGAGCAGCAAGGAGGTGCTGTCACAAAAGGCAATTTTGATCTTGAAAACAAGATGTAGACTCGCTTATTAGGACCAGTCTAACTTGGGAGATAAAATGCTTATTTAATTGCAGCTTATCCACTTCAGATTTAAATGAATGGTTAAGTTAAATTTCTTGAGACATCTATTGTGAAATGTGCTTTGTTAATCTTATGGAGGCAGAAAGATACTGCCCCAGGTAATTAAATAGAGCTCCCTTTTCACCTCTAATTGTAACGGCTTAGAAAAGGATATTGCATTAAAGTCTAAGCCACTATTTCTCATCTCATGAATCCCCACGCGGTGGCTGTATTTTGTCAGGGTCTTCCAGGTGTCATTCTGATGCCCTCGTCGACTCCATATTTGTTCTAGTTGTGCTTCTCTCTGACAGTAAGATCCAGTCATTCCAAATGCCGTCATAGTAATAGATCTCTTTTAGTATTCTACTCAAGATGTTAAACCTTGTCTTTCCTTTTTTTTTAGATTTTATACTTGCTGTTTTCTCTGTTAGAACCTAATCAATCCTAATTATAATATGGAATATGTTGGTATCTTCACACATTAAGTATTTTTGTTTTAATTCACCTGAGAGAGAAAAAAATAAACATATCTCATCCTAAGGGAGTAAGAACTAGCTTTCCCACCCAAAGTCAGTAGTAGTGACAAAGACCTTCGAAGTCAATTTTTTTAAAAAATATTTTATTGATTTTTTACAGAGAGGAAGGGAGAGGGATAGAGAATTAGAAATATCGATGAGAGAGAAACATCGATCAGCTGCCTCCTGCACACCTCCTACTGGGGATGTGCCTGCAACCAAGGTACACGCCCTTGACCGGAATCGAACCTGGGACCCTTGAATTTGCTGACGCTCTATCCACTGAGCCAAACCGGTTAGGGCGTCAATTATTTTTTTAAAATATATTTTTATTGATTTCAGAGAAGAAGGGAGAGATAGAAACATCAATGATGAAAGAGAATCATTAATTGGCTGCCTCCTGCATGCCCCCTATTGGGGATTGAGCCCACAACCCTGGCATGTGCCCTTCACTGGAGTTGAACACAGGACGCTTGAGTCCACAGGCTGACACTCTATCCACTGAGCCAAACTGGCTAGGGCAGCTCTTTCTTCTTCTTTTTTTCCCATTGTTCCCTGCCCAACCTCACTTTCTTTAACTCTTAACAAAAACAAGGCGGAAAAATCGTATTTCAACCAGGCTTGATACGCACCAGGGATTGGCAAACTTTTTCTGTGAATTGATGGATAATAAATATTTCAGGCTTTGCAGCCATGGGGTCTCTGTTGTAAGAACTCACCTCTGCCACTGTAGTGAGAACACAACCATAGACAACAAGGCAATTAATGAACATAACTGTGTATCAATAAAACTTTCTTTGGAAAAACAAGTGTCAACCTGGATTGGCCTGCCTAATAATACAGGAAGACTTTTTAGAAATCCATTCAAAGTCAGAAAAGAAATGGGTTCAAAATCCCTCTGTACCACCAACCAGCTGAATGACTTTGTAAAAAACATCACTTCACCTTTCTCACCTTAATTTCTCATCTGTAAAGAGGAAGGAGCTGGGTTACAGAATCCCTGAGGAAGCCACCATCTCTTAGTCTTTGGGAGACTGCATTCTGGGAGACTGGTCTGTCATTTGATTTGTTTCAGCATTTGATTTGTTTGTGCTTTCATTGCTGGTCAATGAATCATAAAGAACAACAGAAACTCTTGGGCCATAAGAATGATTTATTAGATGAAAAAAGGAAAAGATAACATTTTCATCAAAATAAATGTTATTTTCTCTACAGACACAAAAACAATCAGAATCCTTATTAAATTCTCTGGTCATAGGTAATTTCATACTGTTAAAAGTCAGGCTGCGGTGTCAGAGGCTGAAGACCTGAAAATGAAAAAGTCTTGCCTTTTCAAAGTGAGCAGTGTACTCACTCTAAATGTGACATATTAATTAGGGAGGGAAAGAAATAGATCCAAATTGTTTTTCCCACAGGAAACCACGGTGGGAGTATGTCTGCCCTGAGATAAGCATGCTATGACTTGCAGGTGGAAATGCTAATAATACAAACAAGGAAATAAGAATGCATTGTTTTCAAACATGGTGCAATGAGAGAAAAGAGTGTTGAATTAGAACCGAGAAGAACGGACATCTAATTCTGGCTCTGCTACTAACTAGCTAAGCTGAGGCACTTCCTTCTCTCAACACAATTCAGTCCTTCATAGAAAACATCTTAATAGCTGTTACATATGTATTGAGCCCTTACTGGGTACCCGACACTGTTTTTGGTGTATTATTTCCATTAATCTTTACCAAAACCTCATGAAGGGAGTTCTGATGTTATTGCTGTTATAAGATGAAGAAACTGAGGCACCAACAGGCTAAGTAACTTATGCACAGTGTGTTCTGGGAGCGACATTTGAACATAGTTACTCTCTATTATGCTGCCTCCCAGAGCGAGGTTTTCGCGTGTCATTTCCCAGCTCAGAGATCTGGACCCACACATCCTGGTGAAGTCACATTCCCCGCTCCCCTCCCATCTATTTCCGCACCTAATTCCTCTCTTTTCCTCTGCCCGGACCCTCCCTTTAGTCAACAGGTTGTTTCCACCTGAATACCAGGAGAGTCATCTGCATTCTCTTCACACTTTTGCTCTCCTGGCCCTGCTCAATCGTAAAGCACTTCTCACCTTCTTTCCCTGTCCACTCCCTCCCACCCACTCCCTCCCGTCCTCCAAGGCCTCACCAAGCCCTGCATGGCCGAGAGTCTTGTAAATGGCACTGTGTCCTGGCTCTCTCACAACCTCTGAGTGGGAACCGGGAGATGTCATTTAAACTCCCTGGGCCTCCATTTTTTGATCAATTGACTGTTGGACCCCATTTGAATTTTTCAAACTGATTATCTATTATTCTTTTTAGCTGTAGACCCCCTTCCTCCAATCCACTCTTTAATATATATTTTTATTGATTTCAGAGAGGAAGAGGGAGAGAGAGAAAGAAACATCAATGATGACAGAGAATCATCCATTGCGCCTCCTGCATGCCCCCTACTGGGGACGGAGCCTGCAACCCTGGCATGTGCCCTGACTGGGAATTGAACTGTGACCTCCTGGTTCATAGGTCAATGCTCAACCACTGAACCACATCGGCCGGGCCAATTCACTCTGTAGATCACCAATTCCCATCCAGTAAAGACACAGCTGCCCTGTTTGAGACAAGTGGGGGCCCTGAAGGCTGCCTTCCTTCCTCTTGTCCACCTGGGAAGTTCCTGGGGCACCTGAGGTTCTGCAAAACAAAGCAGGAGCCACGCAAGTCATTCCTACAGAGCGCCACGATTTCTTACCATCTTGGCATAGGTCATGCTCTACCATTTACCCATATGTTCTTGTAATCGACTCAGCATTTTTACTAAACAAGTTCATTCTAAAAGGCATCTTTATAACATCATTGTAAATGGAAAAACCATATCACTTTCCATAAATAGAAAGTAATATGCACACATAAACATACACATCACATTTACATTATTTAGTATGCATACATATACACATATAGTATTATGTAGACAGTATATACATTTTATATAGATATGTAAACTATGTGGCACACACACACACTGGAAACAAAACAACATTATTATATCATTAACTTGCAAGGAGATAGTTGCCTACCAAAGCCAGCAGCCTGCTCTCTGCTCACCCACTGTGGAACCCAAGCCTAGGGTCGGGGCTGGGGTATTTACACAGCAACTCCTGCCAGTTGCTGATGGTGGGCTGCTGCTGCCTCTGGGTGGTGTTCATTCCGTGGCACATCTGGCTTTCCTCGGTTCTGAAAAAGTCCCCAGGCAAAGAGATGCAGCGGCTGGCAGCTGGCAGTCAGGGGCACACTGAAGCGGTGAGGCCCCGGGGGCTGGAGCAGGGCCTCATGCAACCGCAACAGCTCCATTTCCCCCTCAGCAACGTGGGGAGGGCTGCCTGCTTTGACCGCCGCGGTCTCTGCTGACACTCAAGTCCCGCCATTGTCACAACGTGCTTCTTGCCCATAAAGCATTCAGAACCCTTTGTTCTTGGATCTGTCTACTCCCGGTGCGGGGATATGTATACAACTAGAAAATAGTCTTGCTGAAAATTGTCTCAATTCTCCATGTCATCACACTGGAAACCAGTCCTCGCTAAGCTTTAGAGGGCAACAGTGTCATGGGGTTACTAATTCAGCTCAAACAGATAAATGATTTCCCTTTGAGCATCTGCATCATTCAACCATGAGATCCTA
Source organism: Myotis brandtii (assembly GCF_000412655.1). Lineage (NCBI taxonomy): Eukaryota > Metazoa > Chordata > Mammalia > Chiroptera > Vespertilionidae > Myotis > Myotis brandtii. Next base: position 7,058,692 of record NW_005370223.1, read on the forward strand.
GACAACTTCCAGAAAGCCGTGGCCCAGAACACCGAGCTCCCACTCAGAGCGCTCTACGACTGCCCTGTGCGCAGGCGTTGTTGTCTTTGCTTCTCCAAAGCTCTGCAGCCTGTGTCGATGGCATTTGTGCAATTCAGAGAAAGGCTCCTCAGCTGGGTGAGTCAGCAGCCAGTCCTCTGACGCAGCTTCTGTGCTCCAGTTAAAAATAGGAAAGAAGATGTTTTGCCTAAGTCATCACCACTGTGCAGTACTGGAGGGTTGACACCCCCCACCTTCCCTTTTTTTTGTTTTCCGGTTTCCATACCCTGCCACTTCACCTGAAAACAGATGGAAACTCTGTCCCTGAATTTTTGGTCAAGACTTTTGTTTCCATGACCTGGGCTCCCCAGCCCTGCTTGTCTCGGGGTTCCTTGGTTGGCTTCTTCACCCCCTGACATTACAACTCTCACCCCCAGGCTCAGGGCCTCTGCCCTTCCCCGGGGTTGCAAACTCCAGGGCCCACGGGGGCATGTAGATCATATAAATTGTGCAGCTGGCCAGGTAGATGGGGCTGCCCAGCCTGAGCGTGAAATGGGGGCAGCTTTTATTCACTTTCTCACAGATCAGCTGACATTTCCTGAAATAGCCAGGCACCTAGGTGTTTATAGGAACGTGCCCAATCTTTAAATGTTCAGGATGAATTCAAATATTAATTTTGAAAACTAGAGTAGAGATTGAATCCTGATCCCCATACATTCTCCTTTGGGAAACGTGTGTGTTCCCAGCTATGAAGTGGGGTTCTAAAAAACCTACCTCCTTAGGTCTAAGCGCTCCCACTTTTCCAGTTCTTGATTTCTCATTTGGAAAGAGCACAGGATTCTGAGTTTGGCTCTGCCCTTTGCTAGCCCTGGAACGGTGGTTACACAGCTTCATCTCTCAGGGCCTCAAAGTTCTTTGGCTGTAAAGGTTAGAAGCAGCATTCAAGGTGTCGGGAGGGCTGGGCTCCTTCCAAAGTCTCTAGGGCAGAATCCTTCCTTGTCTCTTCTCCCTTCTGGTGCTGGCTGGCAAGCCTTTGCTTTCTGTGGCTTATGGCAACATAACTCCAACTTCTGCCTTCGTCTTCACATGCCAGGCTTCGTTCTCCTGTGTCAATATTCTCTCTTCATGTAAGAACAGCAGTGGTTGGATTAGGCCCACTCCAATCCAGTAGGACCTCATCTTAACTTAATTACACTTGCAAAGATCCTCTTTCCAAATAAGATCACCTTTGCTGGTACTGAGGACTAGGGCTTGAACATAATTTTGGAGGGAAACAATTCAACCCAGTATAGTGAACGGCCAGCAAAGACTTTCCCCCACACGAATTCCCCCATGTACAGTATGCAGACTAACTCTTTTTTTTTTTTGGTTAATCCTCACCCGAGAATATTTTTCCATTGGTTTTTTAGGGAGAGTGGGAGAGAGAGGGAATGACAGAGAAAAACTTTAATGTGAGAGAAACACATTGATTGGTTGTCTCCTGCATGAGCCCTGACCAAGGCCCGGGCTGGCGAGGAGCCTGCAGCCAAGGTATGTGCCCTTGACCGGAATCAAACCCAGGACCCTTTGATCTGCAGGCCGACGCTCTATCCACTGAGCCAATCCGGCTAGGGCCAGACTAACTCTTTAGAAAATATTTCTTAGTCATGGTATAGCTGCACAGATAGGATGAGCTTTCCATATCCTCTGGTGTATGTTAGCTCTAAATGCAGGCATGAGAAGGGCAGGAGAAATCAAAATTGGATTTTTGATGCACAGTCAGAGGGAAGCTGTTCTAAGGAACTTGGCGTTACACCTCAGCCACAATAAATGGTCGCTATGTAGAAGCTCTCTGAGCACTGAGGGACGGATCCAGCCAGGACACCTCAGCAGTACACTGAATTGAGTTGCGAGAGGCCTTAAAAGTGAGATACCAAATGCCTGGACCAATGTGGTGCTTCATTGGAAGGCAGGGGTGGTCGGTGGTGAATGGCCTCAAGTGATGGATAGGTCTGGTTGCTGGACCAAGGACAAGCCTATCCACAGCTGGCCACAAGGGGCGTGGTAGAGTTCTGGCAGCTGATGTGAATGTCCATCTTGAGAAGAAAGATGAGATGATCCTCAACCGGCATTCGTTGGCCCTTTCTGAGTACTTTCCTAATAGTCTCACAAGTTTTATTGCTGAGGAAGAGACTGTGGTCAAGATGCACCCAAGGAGTGGAGCAAGATGAGTTCCAAGGATGGGTCAGATGGATCCTTCTTCAGTAACGTGATGAAAACCATGTTGGGAGTCCTAAAAGCACATTTGGACGAGATTGACAAAACTAACAGTAAAATAAAAGTGAGTCGTGTGTCACAACTCTTTTTGGAGATGGTTCAGATCTTCAGTATGGAAGGTGAGACAGCGGCACTGTGATCGTGGCAGTGGCCAGCAGGGGGTGGAGTCCACGAGAGTGGGTGAAAGTTTGAGAGCCAAATTATGTTGGGAGCCAAATGCTTCTCCTAAAGCAGCCGTGGGCAAACTACGGCCCGTGGGCCGGATCTGGCCCGTTTGAAATGAATAAAACTAAAAAAAAAAAAGACCGTACCCTTTTATGTAATGATGTTTACTTTGAATTTATATTAGTTCACACAAACACTCCATCCATGCTTTTGTTCCGGCCCTCCGGTCCAGTTTAAGAACCCATTGTGGCCCTCGAGTCAAAAAGTTTACCCACCCCTGTCCTAAAGGCTGGCTTTCAATACGTGTGCAGACAAAAAGTTTTGAAAAGAGTCGATGAAAACAGCTGACAAGGAAATGTGTTTCTTGGCAAGGAAGTGGTGGAGAAATTTTTTACTTCTAGTTGAAAAAAAACATCCGACATGCCATAATCTGTTTAATTACATTTTTAAAGTTAGTTTCTGAGAAGATGATGTTCCCTTAATGGAAGACATTCTGTATCAGGACAGGATGTAAGCAAGGCTGGGAACTGAATAAGGTACAGTAGGCAATGCCTGGGAACTAGACGGTATGAAGGAACAAGTTGTCATGGAAACAAGCCACTAAATGGAGCACAGTCATCTCGAGAACATACACAATATAAAGAGAAGGGACGGAGACCCGAGACGTGGTCAGTGGCCAGGGGTCTCAGGAGGGACAATGAGGTGCTGTCCACATTAGCTATCCGGCACTAGAAAGAAGGCAAAGTCTGCCAAGAGTCACTAAAAAGAGAAATAAAGTTCAAAACATGTTGGTATTTTAAACGTGACTGTATTAATTTGCCATCCATTTGTTGGTTCATTCCAAAGCACACTGACTGGGTACCCTCTGAACACCAGGCTCTGTGCTGGGCAGTAAGGCTACAGAGAGGAATGAGACATAGCTCCATCTCACACGGAGCCTGCGGTCCCTAACTTCTCTCTGGAGGAGCAAGACCAAGACACAATCCAGGTGTCTCACTCCTGGGAATCAATACTCCCTTTGCCCTGCAGCTCTGACCCTATGCCAGGGGCCTGGCAGGTTCCCTTCAGGGCTGAGTAGCATCCTGAGTAGCATCCTCACCACCCTGCCATGGATTTCAGCTCCTTCCAAACTTCTTGCTCTTTTTGGCCTCCAACCCCATCCTCGGGTTGGGTCCTTACGCTTGCTGGCCATCCCCTCTGCCCAGACAGCTGAGTGCTCCTTCTGACCTCCTCCATGGCCTCTCGCTGGGCTTTCTCTGAACTTGCCTGGAGTGTCCAACTCATTTCACCACCCTCCTGGGCCAGCGCATCTTCTCCACGGGTTCTTGGACACAGTCCTAGCCTCGGCTGGCATGCCTGTTCCTGGCTCCGGCTTTTGCATGTGACCTTCAGTATGGATGGTACAATGACTCACAGAAAGCACTCACATCATGGACTGTTCCCCAACCCCATTACTCAGCACATCAGTGAGCAAACCCCAGCTTCCTCCACGGGGGCCTGACGGCTCCCCCTGCCCCGAGCCAAGGTGCGTGCTCTTGACCGGAATCAAACCCAGGATCCTTGTTGAGGTCCCACTTGTTGAGGTCTCAGCTCTTCTCTCTGTTTCTTGGCACCCTCCCCTCAAAAGTGCCCTTCTGCTATTACCATGATCTCATCAATCTATTTTTAAATCTCCAATGGCCTTTATACTTTCTTTGATTCTGAATTTCCTACTACAAATTAACTTTCCAGAGTAACCAACGTTTTGAGCACGACACTGACATAATCATATTCTACTCGTTACGTGCACATTGTTTGGTTGTTCACAAACTTCGCAGTAGAGTAAACAGGGTGGTATTACCATTTTCATTTCACGGATCAAGAAACTGAGGGTCAGAGAGGCTGTGGGACTTTCCCCAGGCCACACAGCCTGGGAGCAGCGATGGAGGCCCTCTTCTCACGCCAGGCTCGGGGCTCCCTGTGCCCTGTGGTGCACGTGGCACTGCCTTTGGGGCTTTGACCTTTGCCCACACCACGCCTCACTCCTGCTCTGTGGGGCTTCCTTTCTCGTGTAAAGCCAGTGGCCTTTAAAGAATTTCATTTCCCCCTTTCTCAGTAGATCCAGGGGCATAATGGTAGATTCTAGGATCCTTCAGTTAAGATTCAAGAGGCTCCATTTCCCCTTCATTAAAGAAAATTTAAAAAAAGAAAAGAAAAGAAAGGAAAGGAAAAAACCAAACAACCACAACCAAAAAAGCTTTCATTGAGGACCTCCTGAAATCCCAGCGCTTCCTGCATAGACCACACGCAGAGTCCGCAGAAGCCTAGTACCTTCTAGACTCCTCTGCCTGCACACCCCTCCCCTCCCCTCCCAGCAGACCTGAGCAGGGCCAGTAAGTACTGATGAGCGGGGTGCGTGCTTCAGAATGGGGAAAGCAAGCCGCCTCGTTACCAGAATTCCCAGGACTGGAGAATTCTGTACAGTGAGTTGGCCATAGGGTGTAAAGCAACTCTGAGTATTGCGAACCACTTAAGAAAAGAACTCAGAGCTTGGAGCGGGGATGGGAGATGGAGAACACTAACTCTCAGGCCGTCTGGCTGCGGTGCCAAAGGGCGTCTAGCGAGCTCCAGGCCTGGGACCAGGGCAGCGGGCTGGTGGGGCTGCCCCGCCCCCTGCCGGGCCCTCAATCTGCAGCCTGGGGTGCTCAGCTCGGCGGGGGGCGCAGTGCCCAAGCGAGCCTGAGTCTGCGACAGGCCCAGCTGGAATCTTGCTCAACAGGACAGGGACGGACAGGAACCGGGGTGTGTGGGAGGCGGCGCTGACTGGCGTTCTTCCCGCAGTCCCTTCCCCAGGGCCGGCAGTGACGCAGGGAAATGGAGCTGGCTGCAAAACTTGTCATTTACCTACCGCTCCCTCCTTCCAGCTCTGTGCTGGCTGCTTCCCAAGCGCCCCCTCATCCGAACCTCACCACAAGCTTCTGATGACGGTGCTACGGTCCCCACTTACCCAGGAGACGCCCGAAGCTTAGCGTGGTTAAACCTGTGGCCTATGGCCTCCTGGCCGGAGAATCTGAAGCCTGGCCCTTTAATCCGCTCTGACAATGAGCTGGCTCTTACCTGTGTCTGGCATCTGACAGGCTGCACACCAATGTCAGCCACTGATCTCGGGTGTGCCTCGCAATAGCCCTGCTTCCAGACTGTGAATGTTACCACTTCCAGGTGAGGAAACTGCAGCTCAGAGAGGTTGAGTGACTGGCCCAAGGTCACACAGCTGGAAAGGAACAGAGGACAGTGGAGAGGACAGGCCCTTGGGCAGGATCTCAGGGGCCTATTCAGCGCACATCTAACGCTGTGGTCACGTCCCATGACCCTGAGCAAAGTCACTTCCCGGAGGTTCCCAGGCCCAGGGGGTTCCCAGAAACCCTCCCAGGGTTTCCGTGGGCAGAGTGGGAAAGTGGGTGACTCCAGAGGCAGTAAAGACGGAGCATGGGGTGGGGGGAAATCTGTTATAACAACTCAGGATAATGAAACTGGTTCCATTACCAGCCAGCACTTTTTCACAGTGACTATTGCTGAGTCATAATCTCTAAGCATTTCTCAGTCCCTCTCTGCTCATCGGAAGGACTTGGTTTTTCAGCGCTGGGAGGAGAGTGGAGGGGCTGCAGCTGCGCCCCTTAGAGTGAGGCATTGCACTGGGAGACATTTGCTTTTCAACTCCGCTCTCTCCACCTTTCCTTCAAATTTTCCAACCACCCTAGCTCCCAAGTCCCTCACATTAACCAACTTATTTGAAAATGGTTATATGTGCCTACTCCTTTTTTAAAAAAGTTTTTTTATTATGGTGAAATACACATGCAACATAAAATTTACCCGTGTAGCCATTTTAAAGTGGCTTTTCATACATTCACAGTGTTGTGCAACTGTCGCCACTCTCTAATTTCCCAACATTTTTATCATCCCCCAAAGCAGTCACTCTCTTTTCCTCCCTTGCCCCAACCCCTGGCCACCACTAATCTGCTTTTTGTCTCTATGGATTTACTTACTCTGAATATTTCCTCTAAATGGAATCACACAATAGGTGGTTTTTGTGTCTGGCTGCCTTTACTTAACATTTGGTTTGCTTCCATATTTTTGCTATTATGAATCATGCTATCATAAGCATTTGTGAACACCTATTGTCAATTGCATGACCTAGGAATAGAATTGGCAGGTCCTATGACGATTTCATTAACTTATTGAGGACCTGCAAACTGTCCCCCACAGCTGTGCCTGCTCTTGGCCGGGCCTCATGCGAGGCTCTGGGGATATAAAGATGAATAAGACATGGTATCTGGGTGGAGGAATTCAGAGTCCAGGTAGGGAGACTGGCACGTCGCAGGGGCAATGACAGGGGTGCGTGACGGATGACTTTATTTGCTCAAACTCAACCCTGTCAGAGGCTCCGTCAAGGGCTTTGATGGGGACAGTGCGATGGGAGATTAGAACTCCAAACTTTCCCAGAATACTCATGACCCATAGTTATCAGAACTATGTACTATATGCCTTAGAAGCTCAGAGGACAGACTGTGAAAGTCAAGAATTGCGTTGAGGCTTGGAATAGACATGGAAACAGGGGGCACTGTAATACTTACCATTGACTTATGGCCATGTGCCCCCCCCCACCTTCTTTTCATCCCCAAAGCACAACAAAACCTAAAAGGACCCCCACTCTCCAAAAGGCAAGGGTTGGTTCTATTCTCAAGAGGTCTCTGTTAATTACACCAGTTGTTTTATTATGATTCATTGTTGACATGTGTTTATCCAACAAGCTTTTTCTCACCTCCTACTATGTGCCCGGTACTGTGTTGGACACTTGGGAACAGTGGTCAATGTACCCATCAAGGTTGCGACAAGGGATAAAAAGAAAGCAAGAGATCTGGGTCTTGGCAATGAGGAGATGCTATGGAGAAGACAACCCCAGCGTGTGCAAAATAATCACTGTGACAAATGCGAGTGTTTTTCCTGGGTGTGGGTCTGAGTAAAACTGCAACATGACGCAAGAGTTGTCGAGCTGGAGGAAACTTCAGGAGGGAGGGCAGAGGAAGAGAGGTGGGCGAAGAAGATCCAGAAGAGGGAGGGGGTTCAGGAGGACCTTTGACTGACATCCTCCCTCTCTGCTCCAAAGCACCCAGCCCCTGCCACAGTCCTCACCACACTGCCCTGGACCCCCTGGTTTCCTCGTCGGTCTAGTCCTAGGGACTTTGAGCGGGCCCTCCATGGCCAGATTCCCCCATACCAACTCCCCTCTACATCTAGCTCAGTGCCCGGCACACATCACCAATGACACCGAAGCTTTCTGCAGTTAGAGGGCTGGATGCATTCTCTCCTGTCTTATAGCTCAGGTTGAAGAGCAGAGCTTTGGACCACAGGCCCAGAGGCTGGTGTTCCCCTCTGCCCTTCCTGTCACTGTTGAGTGTGGTCTTAATGTCTTCCCTGTTCCTGTTCCTCATTTTCCCTGCTTGAATAAAAGACCTGCCTGAGCGTCTTCTTACTGAGGTTGATTTTTGTGGTTTGTTGGTTTTTGTTTTTTTAGATATATTTTATTTGAAGCATCCATCTTATATAAAAACTGCTGTTTGAAATTTTAACCCTGCTATTTCTGGCTTCTGTAAATGCTTGCTGGCTTAAATAATAAGGAAAATAAGACTAGTCCCATATCCGAGAGGCCATTAAACCTTCCCCAGACGAAGTTATCAGTGCTGGCACCAGGCCAAGCCTTTGGTTGAGATCTCAAAGCCCCAGCACATAGGGCCCTTTAAGAACTTGCAAAGGGAACCGGAAAAACCCCATATTTGGGAGACAAAGAAGGTAAAAAGGTATAAATACAAGAAACTTACTGTGTGACGGGGCCCAGAATTTGAGAGACATTTTCCTCTGGGCCCGTGCGTGTAATAATAATAAATGTAACTCCATCTCTCTAAGCGTTGCTTGGTTCTTCTCCGGTTTTCTGTAACATATTGACTTCAGAGAGGAAGGGAGACAGAGAGGGAGATAGAAACATCAATGATAAACAGGAATCATTGATAGGCTGCCTCCTGCATGCCCCACACTAGAGATCAAGCCTGCAATTTGGGCACATGACCCGACGAGGAATTGAACCGTGACCTTCTGAGTCATAGGTCAACGCTCAAGCACTGAGCCACGCCAGCCGGGCGAGTGGTTTTGTAATTGTACTATTGAGCAACAATGGCCATGAAGTGTGACCCAGAGGAGATGGAAATTCCTCAGGTGGCGTTAGCCGGCTTCATTCTGCCTCAGCGTAGAGCAATAAAGAGGTCAAGTGCAAAGAAATACCGATAGCTGATTGAGGGCTTATTTTGCACTCAGCACAGTGTTAAATGCTTACGTCTTATTCCATTTCATTCTCCCCCAAACTCTAAGTAAGTGTTTTTATTCTCCCATTTTACAGGTGGGACACTAGAGGCTGGGAGACTTTAAGAATTTTGCCTATGTTGCACAGGTGGTGACAGAAGCAAGTTTTGAACCCAGTCAATTTGATTCCAGAGTCCCTGCCCTTGTGCACTTGCCTACAGAGCCAGCCACATCTCGCAGACACGAGGTGTAGAGCAGACTGTGACTTGCAGGAGCCACACAAGCAAATGGTACAGAGCTGGGACTGACACTGGGTGATGGAGTCAACCCCCCTCTATATCATGCGGAGAGCCGATGGCAAGAGGAGCTGACGGATGTGAGAAAGCCCAGGAATGGGCTTGACACTGCTTCAAGTTCATTTCCCCGATGGCTGGAGGGCACGTGCAGGAGAGGGCATGATGGATGATTCTCTCTGAATCAATGATGTTTCTATCTCTCTCCCTCTCCCTTCCTCTCTGAAATCGATAAAAAATACTTTTAAAAAAAATTACTCAAGGCCTCACAGCTAATAAATAGAAGTTTAGAGCCCCCACTTTTTTTTTCTCCCCAGTACATGAGAGGAAGGAGGCAATGGAAGGCGACTGTGGAGAAGGAACGCCACTCAGTCCATCTATCCTTGGTCCAGGCCTGGAAAGTGCAGTTGTGCTGTGACAAAGAGATTTTACTCCGTATACCAGAGGTGATCCTGAAAAAGATATTAATAGCTTAAATCATGCTCTCCTATTGCCTTATTTTATTACTTAGGCTACGTTTCTGCAAAATATTTGTGACAAAGCCTAATAAAAGCACTAAAGGGATCCTCATAATCATTTCAGATGACTCTGTTAGTGCAGAATCCTATAGCTACTTCATCCTCCCAAATAGATCTATCACATTGATAATGAATCTGTATTCTTCATATAGAGCAGTGGTTCTCAACCTGTGGGTCGAGACCCCTTTGGCGGTCGAACGACCCTTTCACAGGGGTCGCCTAAGACCATCCTGCACATCAGATATTTACATTACGATTCATAACAGTACGAGGTGTAGAGCAGACTGTGACTTGCAGGAGCCACACAAGCAAATGGTACAGAGCTGGGACTGACACTGGGTGATGGAGTCAACCCCCCTCTATATCATGCGGAGAGCCGATGGCAAGAGGAGCTGACGGATGTGAGAAAGCCCAGGAATGGGCTTGACACTGCTTCAAGTTCATTTCCCCGATGGCTGGAGGGCACGTGCAGGAGAGGGCATGATGGATGATTCTCTCTGAATCAATGATGTTTCTATCTCTCTCCCTCTCCCTTCCTCTCTGAAATCGATAAAAAATACTTTTAAAAAAAATTACTCAAGGCCTCACAGCTAATAAATAGAAGTTTAGAGCCCCCACTTTTTTTTTCTCCCCAGTACATGAGAGGAAGGAGGCAATGGAAGGCGACTGTGGAGAAGGAACGCCACTCAGTCCATCTATCCTTGGTCCAGGCCTGGAAAGTGCAGTTGTGCTGTGACAAAGAGATTTTACTCCGTATACCAGAGGTGATCCTGAAAAAGATATTAATAGCTTAAATCATGCTCTCCTATTGCCTTATATACCATCACTTAGGCTATGTTTCTGCAAAATTTGTGACAAAGCCTAATAAAAGCACTAAAGGGGTCTTCATAATCATTTCAGATGACTCTGTTAGTGCAGAATCCTATAGCTACTTCATCCTCCCAAATAGATCTATCACATTGATAATGAATCTGTATTCTTCATTTAGAGCAGCGGTTCTCAACCTGTGGGTCGAGACCCCTTTGGCGGTCGAACGACCCTTTCACAGGGGTCACCTAAGACGATCCTGCATATTAGATATTTACATTACGATTCATAACAGTAGCAACATTACAGTTATAAAGTAGCAATGAAAATAATTTTATGGTTGGGTCACAACATGAGGAACTGTATTTAAAGGGCCAGAAGGTTGTGAGAACCACATTTAGAGCTTTCTTACACCAAAATGCTCCATAATATTTGTATCCATTTTTGTCAAGAATGCTTACTAACATCATCTCTTACTAACCAATATAGGAGCTCAGTAGGAACTCCTCCACCTACTCCTCTATTTAAAAATGAAGTATCCATTGAATGCCAATCAATTGCCAGACCCTCAGCTACCTGCTGGGGAAATAATTGTGAACCAGACAAGCCCTGCCCTGCATGAGCTGTCAGTTCCCTGGAGGAGACAGACAGTAAAGCAGGTCAGTTATACAATGGGATGATGGTGCTGTGATGGGGGGTTGGTGGGCCCTGCTATGGAGGAACATAAAAGTGGGATGTACCCCGTCCTGTTAGAGCTAGAAATGCCTCAGAGAGGGGGTGATATTTCAGCTGAATACTAAAGGATGAGTGAGAAGTGGCTTCTAAATAAGAAAGCAATTTAATTATTTTTTTCTTGAGGATTCAGTCGTCTTCTTGCAGAGTTTCTATTGTCAACCGAAGCAGAGAGAAAAGGAATCAAGCATTTTAAGGTATTTCGTCCCCGAGAAAAAAAGAGCCGTGGTTCTCCCTTAGGTGTAGTTCACTGTCCTTTCTCCCGTGTGTTCAATACAAATTACAGCCGAGTAGCTGGATTCCTACTACCCTATTCCTAGTCCCCTTTGTCCAATGTGCCAATGCACCCTGATCTCAGTGAGTGAGTCAGGGGCCAATGGGCCTGCAATGAGAGCATAATTGCCCTGAGTTTTCCCCTGATCCACATTTTTAAAAAAATTCCTCTTGCTTGGCCAGTGTGGCTCAGTGGTTGAGCATCAACCTACGAACCAGGAGGTCACAGGTCAATTGCCTGGGATGCAGGCTTGATCCCCAGTGTGGGTGTACAGGAGGCAGCTGATCAATGATTCTCTCTCATCATTGATGTTTCTATTTCTCTCTCCCTTTCCCTTCCTCTTTGAAATCAACAGAAATATATTTTTTGAAAATAAAAATAAATAAATAATCCCTCTTGACCAGTTCACCTAGGTCATAGGAGAAGAAATGTAGCTCAGCTTCTCTGCACACACAGAAGGGTGGTCCCAGTGCAGACCAGGCAGCAGAGGGAAGATAGGGCATCTTCAGGCCATTTTGATTCCACCGAATTCTCTCAGATCCTGCCTTCGTCAGTGTGACTGGATCATTTACCTTGGGGTTATCCTAAGGTTGAGTATCCAGTTTGATTACATGGTGTTTGCTGAGGGACCTAATTTCCAGGAGTTGCTGAAGCAAATGTCACACAGGAAATTATGCTTTTGAATCAAAAAACAACCTCCCAGAGTCCCCATGCTACTCACTAGAAAAGGACACACATACCGCAGACCACAGGATATACAATGAAGACCTAAATGTTTATTAATGACAACAGAATGTAAGATCACAGTTTGCTATTTTTAAACAAATGCCTCCATTGAAAAAAACTTTAAACAAACAAAAAAAAGTGATCTTTAGAAATTCACAGTAAGAAATCTGGTACAAGCAAAGATGACGTTTTGAAGTATCATCAGTGAATTTTCACACAGACTTTCCATCACAATAACATTCATTTATGTCTTCCATCTTACATAGCAGCAAAGTCACAGTGAGACCCACCGTGATTGCTTCTGAAAGGAAACCAAAGAGGCCTAGAGCGATTATTCTTTCAAAAGGCTCTCGGGGAGTTGAGATGAGGCTGGCTTCCCATGGCTGACAGCGGTTAACTGTGATGGGAACAGCAGCATCCTTTCCTCTGACTTTGCTTTTGAACCGAATAAAAGGAACTCAGCAAAACATTCGCTCTCACAAACAGATGCGGAGCGCAGGCCTAACCCTCCAGAAATGCTATAATAAAAGTAAACACTAACCCTGCTCCTGCCAATGCTGCAAAAGCAGGTCATAGCATTCAATACACTTTCTTCCTCCTGCTAAATCTTCCTCCGAATTTTTGACACAGTCTTCCTGGATTGCCAGGATAATTTCAATAGTTAGGGAATGACAAAAAAAAGCTGAAAAGTTTGGCTACATAGCATTGAGAAAGATTCAGGACCCTCAGTAATGCGATCACAGCCCAGAGTGCACAAAGCTGCGTTGCTCAAGTCATGGGTTTTGTGGAGGGAAGTTTGGGTTATCATCATGTGCAAATGTGTAGGCTAACTGGGGGTGTACAACACTACTCCTCCGACAGTGTCCCTAATGAACACAAACATCTATCCATCATGTCAACCTTTTATGTAAGAGTTTTGAAGATTGCACTGTTCTGGAACATCTGAAAATGTATCACAAGCTTTAACAATTTAGTCTAGTGAAATTGCAAAACTGAGAAAATGTGTTGGTTTCATGAAGTTAGTGGAAGATACGTTAGAGAGCTGCTTAAGTCACAGCAAAGCCACTGTCAAATAGATACCTGGCTTTGCAAGACCAGAAAACTACTAAAAAGAGAGAGAGAGAAAAAGAAAATGTGCAAGATACTTTAAAAAAGAAAGTTCTGGATGTCAAAATACTAAGAGAAAAATTGATGAAGCACTAAAATATTTTCTTTTCCAAAAAATGACCATATCTATAATATTATTCCAAAAATTATGTGTGAAATAAAATATATCACATACTATCAAATAATTTTCCTGAAAAATTATACCCCCCAAAGCCACATGACTCATTTTTCATTCACTTCAAGTTCTAGAATATATTTGCCTTCACAATATGAAGATTTATCTTTTCCAGATAAAGTCTTAAATCAAATTATAAATTTTGACCATGAAATTGTCCTCCCTGTTTTAAGTGGTGCCAACTTTCCTCAATGACAGGTCTACTGTGTCACCAGCTACCGCTTCTTGCTCACGTTGGATTCTCCATGGCTCTGGTGACTACTTCCTAACATCTCAGAGAATAAATCTCTAGCTGGCCCAAGGCCTCCTTCAATCTGGAGGCTCATCTCAGTGTTCTGCATCAAGAGGTCTTTTATCATTCTTCCCTTGGCTAAACTGTCCTTGAGTCTCATGTCCCTTTGAAGCCTTTGACCTTGACCATGAACTCTTCAAATGGTCATGGAGAGAGAGATGCTAATTTCAGATGTTGTCATGCTGGAATACTTTCCTTGTCCACCGTCCCTTACCAACAGCACAGTGAGGGGTAGGTCTGTTTCCTGGTCCCAGCAGTGGAGTCTTTTGTGTCTATTTCAGGAGGACAACTTCTCCCTTATAGGGTTCACGCTCCACGGGGGTAGGTGTGCAAGTCTGAAAAAGAACATTTCGTTTTTCTCTTGTGACTTGTTTATTGACTTCTTGAATTCAAAGCTAAGTGCAGCTCCCTTCATAAATTGTTAGACCAAAAAGAAATCTCATGAACTTATCATGTGTCTCCCAACCCTTGCCCTTTCACAGAAATGCCCAGCAACCTCCAGTACCTGCGTCGCCCACTCTTTGCCGGAGTTCATCTGCATCAGACAAAGGCCCAGGGAGCACTTTGAAATGATCATTCTTTCCACTGCAACTTTCCCCGGAGCCTCTGCCTTATCCTCACACCCTTCTGAGTTCTAGTACCAGCTTGTCCTTTCGGTCATTCTTGACATCAGTATTCCCAAAGTGCTTTGTTTACCTCTCCTAAGACTCTCAACATTCCGGTTCAGATTCTAGCAATTTCAATGTTGTTTTTTTTCTCTCCTCATTTTCCCAATTGCCACTGTGTGTAACAGGCCTCCCACAGAATCTCACATCTCCAGCGACCAACTTTGCAGCCAAACCCTGGCTGGCCAGCTAGAATTCATGCAGTGTGTGAGGAGAGCTGAGGTCTGGGCTTTATAAACACAGGAGCTCATGAGAAGTGACTAAACCATACTATTGATAAACACGCACACAAATTTACTGACAAGCCAAGAAGTAGCAAATCACCGTGATCAAGGGCGTGGGCTCGAAACCAGATGGCCTGGGCACATGACTCAACACTGCACTCCAGTGCCCTTAGCTGTACACTGGGGATAAGAAGAGCACCTACTCTATAGGGTGGCTGTGAGGATTAAATGTGGAGAGAATTAAATATAAATAGCAGTTAGAATAATGCCTATGATATAATAGGCTCTTTACAACTACATACATTTGTTTGTACAGGTAAATCATATGTATGTAAACCATAACAAATTCCTGTAGGCCTTATTTTGACCACTCAAACTAATATGTTGTAGGGATCAACAATGTGAGTTTTGGATCAAGACAGACCTAAGAATTCTAGCCTTGCCATTCACTAGCTGTAGGAAATGGGCAGGCTAATAGGCCTCCCCTCTCCCCAGCAGCCTACTCACTCATCTATGAAATGGAGGGAATAAAACCCCTCTCCCAGACGCATGAGATTTCTCAGATACAAAGCACTTCCTTCACTCATTCAATAGATATTTAATGCGCATACACAGCCCCAGGCACAGAGGATAAAGCAAAGAAAAGAAACAGAGACTGTCTCTACAGCTGTGAATCTTGACACACAGTGTTGAGCACACCCAGCGCTCGTACTCGGGTGGGAGGACCCCTGCCCTTCGCTCACCAGTCTGAGCCCCTGTCCACTTTCTGTGTCTGCTTAGTTGCTTTGTGGGACTGCCATTTCGGCTCTCTACTGACTCAGTGCTTTTCTTCAGCCTAGATCCTGTCATCACCTTGAGGATTCTGACAAGGCGAAATGAAGGCCAGCCTTCCATTTCTGCTCCCCAGCGCTGGGCATTGTGGTCACTGGGAGCCCATCCACCCCGAAACTTGAAACGCATTTAGTGCCCCACTCTCTGTCCACATCCGCCCTTTCAGGTCTTCGGTCTCTGTGTTTCTCTCCTGGTTTATTTTTCAAGCCAAACTGCATGATGTATCTTTCAACGTAGCCTGGACCTGTAATTTATCATCCAAACCGGTTAACAATGTGGATTAACTGTTAACCGGTTGACAATGCGGATTAATAGTTAACCGGTTAATGATGCATATTAACTATTAACAGGTTAATAATGCGGATTAACTTTAACCGGTTACTGATGCGGATTGACTATTAACCGGTTAATAGTCTGCATTGAATATTAACCAGTTAATAATGCGGATTAATTATTAATCAGTTAGTAGTGCGGATTAATTATTAACCAGTTAAAAATAATACAGATTAACTATTAACTGGTTAATAATACGGATTTTGTAATCCAAAGAAGACACGATAATTTCAAGAGAAACATCAAAAGTGCTTTATTCAAAGTAATGTCCATCGCTAGCTACACATTTCCCCCATCTTTCAGGTAATTTGTGGATACCGTCCCAATAGAACTTTTCTTGTTTTGAGGCAAATCATTCAGAGACCAAATTTTCCACTTCCTCATATATTTTGAAGTGCTGCTCAGAAGGTGTGTGTGTCATCAATCAGAGTAAGTGGTAATCTGAAGGAGCAAGGTCTGGTGAATACAGAGGGTGGGTTAATACTTCCCAGGCAAGATCTTTTAACATGTCTTTAACTGGTTTTGAAGTGTGTGATGGTGGATCATCATGAAGCAAATTACTTTGCTGTGTCTTCTGGCCCATTCTGGTCATGTTATGATCAAAGCGTGGTTCAAATTGATTATTTGTTATTGTTAGCGATCAGTATTAATGGTTTCACCAGGTTTTAGAAGCTCATAATACACCACACCTTCCTGATCCCACCAAAGCAGAGCATTGTCTTCTTTCCAAAGAGATTTGGCCTTGCAGTCGATGCCGATGGTTGACCTGGATCAACCCATGATTTCGTGCATTTGGGATTCTCAAAATAAATCCACTTTTCATTGCCAGTCACAATTCCATGCAAAAAGGACTTTCTTTCGTACTGCTGAAGCAACATTTTACTGATGACTTTTCAGTTTTCCTTTTGTCTCTTTTTCAGTTGATGACCACTCAAACTAATATGTTGTAGGGATCAACAATGTGAGCTTTGGATCAAGACAGACCTAAGTATGAATTCTAGCCTCGCCATTCACTAGCTGTAGGAAACTGGCAGACTTCCCCCCTCCCCCCCAGCCTACTCACTCATCTATGAAATGGAGGGAATAAAACCCCTCTCCCAGATGCATGAGATTTCTCAGATACAAAGCACTTCCCATTTTCCTTCCTTTTAAATCTTTCCCATTGCTTGTAAATGATTGGAAATTGTTTGCTGAGCAACGTTTAATCTTTCTGCAGGTTGTTTTTGAATTTGAGAAGCATCTTCATCTAATAAAGCTTGTAATTGTTGGTCTTCCAACTTTTTCGGTTGACCTGGACGCTCTTTGTCTTTCACATCGAAATCATCACTTTTAAAGCGTTTAAATCAGTGTTCACAAGTATCTTGAGATGGAACATGTTCACCATAAGCTTCCTGAAGCATACGATAACTTTCAGCAGCACTTTTCTTCAAAATAAAGTAATGAATTAAAACTTCCCGCAAATGCTCCTTTTTTTGGCACGAAATTCGAAATTTTTAAGCATGAAAATATCTATGATGTTAACACCTTCAGAAAATTTGACATATGAAGTTTTGAAGCTTGTTGTCAATACAACAAAATAGCATACATATCAAATGGCATATAAATCAACATATGTGTAGCGCCATCTACTGAAAAGAATCCGCATTATTAACTGGTACATCTAGTAAGATGCTGCCCTCAAGGAACTAACACTCTAGCCAGGAGACCAGCCAAGTTCTAGAGCTGGGAAACACTAGAGCAGCGGTTCTCAACCTGTGGGTCGCGACCCCTTTGGTGGTTGAACGACCCTATCACAGGGGTGGCCTAAGCCCATCCTGCACATCAGATATTTACATTACAATTCATAACAGTAGCAACATTACAGTTATGAAGTAGCAACGAAAATAGTTTTATGGTTGGGTCACAACATGAGGAACTGTATTTAAAGGGCCAGAAGGTTGAGAACTAGAGTCTGTGCTTTGGTAGTCTGGAATGGTAAGTGATTAATATTCTTCAGAAGAAAGCAGGTGAACAGGAAAAATGATATGCGCTGTTCTGCTTGCCTTCAAACACGTGTATCCTCATTCACAAGGAAATCTGAATATTTTACATGAAAACCAAAGCAAGAGCTGTAATGCCCTCATGTGAATTTAAAATCAAGAATTTCTAACAACTATTTTTTCTTAATCTTAATGTGATATTTTTCTTCTGCATATAAAATTATCTTTGCCTAATGAAGAGAAAAATGTCTTCAGACAATGCCCAAGCCTCATTTCACCCATTTTTTTGATACTATTTCCACACCAACATTTTAAAAAACAATCAATTTCCCCCATGTTTGGAGTTTCACAATAATTTTCTTCTCTGGCTTTACAGAGATCTCATGATACAGTGGGAATAAGAAAGGCCCTCTCACAAATCCCAGCTCATATGTTTATTTAATGCTTTGCCCAGGGAATAATATTTAATCTTGCTGAGACTCAGATCTCTATGTAAGTTGGGGATATTAATATCAACTCATGGTTTGTTGTACAGAGTAAGTAAAATAATGAATATAAACTACCTAGTACAGTGCCTGGCAGATAGCAAGTGCTCAGAACAAGATATAGTAGTAATGATTAACTATTACTTATTGTTATTGCAAAACCAATAATGCACTAGCAAGCCTAAAAAAGTGTAGATCTACCTGACCCCAAAACTCCACCATTGCTCTGGTGGTCAGACATTCAACTACAGGGAGCATAATTTTTCAAGGGGCCATTGCTAAACTCTGAACTCCATTCCCTTGTTTGAAGGAAGGCCATGCCTCCCACAGCTTTTCCAAGCCAATGACATCATGCCATGCAGCTGATTGACAGGAGACTTGGTTCAATCGCTGCCTAAAGACCTTGCTCAGTCTGTCTTAGTCTGTGTGGCCATCTAGGATGCTTGTACCCCTTTTACTCTCCTTCGTTCTCTCACTGGATTCAAACTTGAATTGTAGTCTGAGGCTCTCCCAGACTTTCCTGACTCCCTCCCGTGTTCTCTCACAAGTGTCCTCCCTAATAAAAAAAAGTCAGACCTTTATTCATAGGGAGTCTGCTTCTGAGAATGCCCTGACTAACCCAATTGCCAAAGGCCCCCAGAGGTCCTGAACTTGCCTGGGAAAACCCAACGTGGTCCATCAGGAAACCCTGAATAGACATCAATCCATAAGGGAAAATGCAACCATCCCATAATGATGCTTCCTTGGAAAATTGGTATTTGTTTGGAACCTTTCCTATCAGTTCTGATGTCCCAGGAATATATTCAATTGAGTGTATTGACAACAACACCGACAACATCCAGGAGCGGGTGACAGCCCCGCCCCGGTAACAGTCACTTAGGCACACTCACCTGGTCCCGCTGCTTGATCCTTTGGTAAACATACTCAGCAAATGGTTTGCGAGGAATATACTTCCCGTCTCCTGCTGTGACACGGAAAACCCCGGCTTCATATACCACTTTGCCCCTGGAAATGGTCACGAGGGGCACCCCATGGCACACCATGCCCTCGAAGATGTTGAAGTTCACAGCCTGATGGTGGGTTTTTGCTGAGATGGTCCTGTTTGTAAAAACAAAGAAGCCCCAGCTCATCACCAGCTCATCTGGCGAATATAAAATATTAAAAGGATGACTTACAAGAAAATTTAGCAACTCTATTAGGACAGAGCTTTGTCACTGGAACAAGTGACTTCAAGAATAGAACATAGCATTAACATTTCATTGCAAAGTAATTACATTTTCTGAGTGAAAAACCCAATAACTCATTCTTTATGGTGATTGATGAGGATAGAGTGGGTGGAGGAGAGGCGCTGGCTCTCACGTTTAAATTTTAAAATTAGTATTTATGTGTTTAAAGAACAAAGTATTAATTATAAAACATTTCCAACACTGATGAGTCCGATGAACACACTGACCCAATACCCAGACGCCTGTAAGACTGCTGCAATACCTTTCCCCAAATACCATTCCTGCTCCCCCCTTCACAGAGGTACTCGCTAATTGGTAGTTATCAAATTGAATTTGATATTTATCAAGGCAAAATTATATCTTGAATTTCTTTCCCTTGTCTGAGGCAAAACTGGAAATTTGAGGATGATAAAAATAACAAAATACGGCCTGACCAGTGTTGGCCCAGTGGTTGAGTGTCCACTTATGAGCCAGGAGGTCACAGTTTGATTCCTGGTCAGGGCACATGCCTGGGCTGTGGGCTAGATATCCAGTAGGGTGTGTGCAGGAGGCAGCCAATCGATAGATGTTTCTATCTCTCTATCCCTCCCCCTTCCTCTCTCTCTAAAAAATCAATAAAAGCATATTTTAAAAAACACACAGAGATGATAATAACAAAATGAATCTGCTCCCAGTGAGAAACATCACCAGGGGGAAGAAAAAAAGGAGTCACCTGTATGTCAGGTACATGCTTTGTAACATCTTATTTCATCCTTATAACACCACTTCAAGATAAAGAGTGTTTTCTACACTTTACAAGTAAATACACTGAGATTTAGAGAGGTTAAGTAACTTGTCAAAAGACACATGACCACATAGTTTGATAAAACGGGGCTATTTGATATATTTTTAAAATTAACATTAATTTTTAAATCTGTTCTGTATCTCCATAGCTTTCTCTTTTCAAGAATGTTGCAAAAAAAGGAATCCTAGAGTAGGAAACTTTTTGAGACCGACTTTTTTCATTGAGCATAACTATTTTCAGATTTACCCAAGTTGTTGTTGTGTGTTAATAGGCCATTCCTTTTCCATTGCTGCGTAATATTCCATTATGTCACGCACCACAGAGGACCCATTCACCTACTGAAGGACATGTGGGTGTGTCCAGTTTTTGATGGTTATGAATAAAGCTCTTATAAACATTCCCGTCTATGTTTCGTGCGAGCACTTCTCTAAATACTCCAGACTGGAATCAGTGGGTCATATGGCTGGTGTATGCTGAGACTAAAAGAGCTCTCAGTGAACTTAGGAACCAACTTGCAGATATAAAGAAAAGTTTAAAAGATGAGTAATGACTAGGAGGTAGATACAAATACAACAATAATCTAAACACTAAGAAGGAAAGGTCTGCTCAAATAGTAAGACATGTCACTAAAGTAGGAAAAGTGAATAAAATATATGAGATGACTAAGTATAGAATGAGTTATGAGCTGGTGAGGAAAGATGCAAACTCAAAGAAAATCTAGGACATAATATAGAGGAACTTCAGACCTTCAGGCTCAAGTGCCTTTTTCTGACCGTTACACTCTCTCTGTGATAGTATTTCCATAGTCTGGGCTGCTGCTTTCCTACATGTCACAGTGACAGTCATGGCAGGAAGCTTGGGGCTTGAGTGGTAGAACGTTACATAAACGTGTCTGGACTGATACATTCGTAAGGCTGCCATACAGAGAAAGTAGGATGCATAAAAATTCATGCTAAAGTAGTTATTGATGTGCAAGAATGAGAGGTGAAAACCCTAAATCATAAAACCCGGTTTTTCCTAATGGGAAGCTGAGTTACGGGCACTCGTAGGAAAATAATCTAACAGGAGAAATAAGCTCTATACACAGAAATTGTCATTATGATACTGCGTATAGTACTGAAGAGCCGTAGCATGACAATTTACCAATGATTATTCAGTGGAATACTGGGCATCTATGAACAGCTAGAATTAAGAATATGCTAGAGAAGCGAAGAAAGCAACAATTGTGTAACATCAAATGAAAAAGTGATGGAAAGTATGCACACTATATCTACAAGGAAAATACATATGCACATGGACAAATACAAAAGGAACTGTACAATCTAAATTGTTTTTGTGGACCAGGGAAAAATAAATATGCAAAAAAACATGACAGCAAAGGTCTGTGACAATAAAAAGTCATCTCAGATTTTTCTGCCTCAGCCAAATAAAGGTCACTCATTCCCTTGGCACTCTCAGCCTCCCAGTAAGCAAGAGGAAGAAGATAATTAGGCAACATCTAAGCAATTCTTTATAATAAGGCATTATGCAAATGAGGTCAAATTAACATAACATGTAAATTCCAGGCATTATCGCCAGCAGGAAAAAAAAGGGGGGGGGGCTTCTAATTTCACATTCATAGGTGTCTGACAGGGTGTCATCGCTCCCCAGCTTTTTCCTCCCGGCCAGAGCTGCAATACTCATTGTCAGGTCTGCCTCTCTTCCTTTCCTATGACTCTGCTCAAGAATCCTGGTCTTGTGTCAATTCTATCTTGGTAGTTGGAAGAGGAAAAAGAAAAGGAAAAATCCTTTGATCCAAGAAGCCGACCCTGAAGATGCAGAGCAAAAGTGAGCACCTTTGCTCTGTGGGTCATCATGAGCTGAATCTTCTGTAATGATCTCTTGCTACGTCCCTCTTCTAGTTGCTGTACACTGGGTTACACGTTGCAGTGTAACAAAGGGGAGTGTATCCCCCCTGGCAGAATCCTTGCAATAACTTAGGTACTGGCCTCCAAAAGACAAATCTAAGCTGGAAAAAAAATTATTACCTCCAAAAATTTGAACATTTATTGTTGAGAAGGATTGTATTTGCTCCCTATGCTGTATATAGTAAAACGAAAGCAAATGGAGAGAAATTACAAAGAAACCAATTTAACTTCAATATATTATAGTCTTCAAAAAAATTAATAATTAATGAACCGCATACTGAATGCTTGTTTTACATTTTGGAATAAATGTAAAAGAGGCCAAGTTATTTTATCCCCAGCACACAATAGGTGCTTAATAAATATTTATGAAATGAACAAAAGAAGAATCACACTATTTTTCCTCCTGTCAGTTTTATTTCTTGCCTCTACTGTCCTCAGCCTCACAAATGCATTTTGGAAATAGAGCCCAGAATTAAATGGGATGCAAGTATCCAATCCCAACGTTCTGCTGTGTACTTAACATTTCTGGTGAGCTGCACAAGTTCATTAGTAATCCTATATAATAAAAGGCTAATATGCAAATCGACCAAACAGCAGAACAACCGGTTGCTATGATGCACAGTGACCACCAGGGGGCAGACGCTCAATGCAGGAGCTGCCCCCTGGTGGTCAGTGTGCTCCCAGAAGCCAGGCTCACGGCTGGCGAGCACAGCAGCAGTGGTGGGAGCCTCTCCCGCCTCCACGGTAGCGCTAAGGATGAGCGGGTAGCATAGGGGAGCAGGCCTAAGCCATCAGTCGGACATCCCCTGAGGGCTCCTGGACTGTAAGAGGGTGCAGGCCGAGCTGAGGGACCCCCTCCTAGTGCACAAATTTTGTGCACTGGGCCTCTAGTAAATAAGGTAAAATTGTTATCATTATCATTCTTATTTGCATCTTATCAAATTACAGGAAACACCTGTTCATCAGTATCTAGCAATACTTGGAAACACTAAGATTATCAGCGCTAATAAGTACACAGCTGAGCCTGCCCAAAGATCACTCAGTTTGATATTGAATGAACCTCAGAGAGGTCAGGATCACTTGCACGTTTTGAGAATGCTTATATATTTGTAACCCTGACATAAAAAGATTAAAAAAACTGCCTAGAATGGATTTCACTTGGTTGTAACTAAGAATCCTGCCTGATATACCTTTTTCTTTTAATACTTGCACTGTATCTCTGGAACTTTTTGAAAAATCTCCTTTTGTGATAACCTCAAACATATAACTTTGAGGTTTTTCCTCAGCATGAAGCCTGAGCCCAACTGCCCTCCAAGCCTCGCTCCTCTGTCAAGCCCTGGACAGAGGTGAGCATTAAGCACCAGCGTTGGACGAGGGCCACTGTCACAGCTCACAGGAGCAGGCCACTCCCTCTTAGAGCCTTATGGGAAAATAACAAACTATCCTCCAGTTTTTCATACGTTGCTCTCAGGGGCTCCCTCTGATACAGCACAGGTCCAGGTGTGAAGGCCAAAGTCAGACTAACGTTCCCTCTTCTCAGAGCTGATGGGCCTCGTGTCATCTGAGGAGCAGGCCATGCTGTGAACGCTGGGAGATGGGGTTGGGAGGCAGCAAGAGGGTCCCTCTAAAAAGGGAGGGTCAGTGAATGGACTAACACATCATCATCGCTGGGAGGTTCAGTGACACGGGGAGGTAAATGGGGGCAGGAGTCATGGGTTTTTGCAGTTGTATTCCAGCTTGTAAATGAGCCACATGCAGGATCCCACCCTGCAGGGTAGCAAGTGCTGTAGTTTTTTTTTTTTTTTTAAATAATTATTGACTTAAAATTTCTTTATTTTTTAGTTTAAATTATTTAAAATTTTCAATGACAGCTGCCATACAATATTATATTAATTTCAGGTGTACACCCGAGTGATTAGACATATAGTTTACTAACTGATCATCCTGATAATCTAGTCAGTACCCATCTGGCACCATAGTTATTACATTATTATTGACTATATTCCCTATGTTATACTTTATTATTTTAAATATATTTTTATAAGTACTGTAGTTTTGTCCCTTGGCACTCATCCTCCCTTCCTCTGATGTCAGCACCCCCATTTTCATTTTTAAGAAACTTCTCTCCCCCATTGGAGTTGATCTGGCAAGACTGTTGGGCATGTGCCCTGTTCTTCCCTAACCAAGAGATGGGCAATTGCGTTCTTTTTCCCAGGAATTTGAATCTTCGGCAGAGTGACCAAAAAAATTAAAAGTGATGGGAAGGGCACATCCCTGAACACAGAGCAGCTCCTGCTGTGGGCGGCCCCAGGCTATGCTGGCCTCTGGGGTGTTGACGGCTCTTTTGGCCTGTGAGATTCCCAGGGCCTTCATAGAGCCTGTTTCTGCTTAAGTGAGAGCCAGTTGGTTACTATGACTTGTAGTCAAAGACCCTGACTGACAATGACTTTGCCCTTGGAGAGTAGTAACTCCCATGCATGTCTCTGAAGCAGAGTTCAAAAGGTCTGACTCAAAAAACGCCCCCCAAAACCTAAAAGCTATTTTCAACCAAATCTGTCTGCAGAACAGATGCAAATGTGGAGTGATGCTCTGATTTCATTTGTAAGCAAAACCCAAGAGCTGTGAGATTCACTATCCAACAGTTTTCAAATTTAACATTATGCACGTCAGTTCAGGAGAGTAACATTTATAAAAAATATCTTCTAATTCTTTTTTTCTAAATTTACAAATTAGGCAATTTATTTATTTTTTCCTTTTAAATTAAATGTGTTGGGTGACATTGGTTAATATGATCATATAGATTTCAGGTGTGGGTTTCTATGTTACAAGATCTGTATATTGCACTGTGTGCCCACCCCTCCAAGTCAAATCTTCTCCCTTCATCATATATTAGGACCCCTTTCATCTCCCACCCCCTTCCCTCTGGCAACTACCACACTGCGGTTTGTGTTCATGAGTTTCAGTTTTATGAGTGAAATCATATGGTTCTGAGCTTTTTCTGACTGACTTTTTCTTTGTTCCTCTTCCCTCCTCTCTGAAATCAATATATATCTCTTATCTCTCTACATTGTGATTGGATGGCTAGGCCTGTCCTGGTGATGACAGGAGGGATAGGATAGGAGTGATTAAAACCTTCTCATCTGTGAGTGAGGCTGGAGTTCTGGGCCACTGGCTCTTCATTAGCACATTCACAGGAAGGGTGTCCTCAGTGGTCACTCTGCCCCAGGGAAACGCTGCTCTTTGTCAAGCTCTCTGTGAGCCTGTATCTAACGGCACATCTCTCTGCAGAGGGTGTCAAGGTTGTCTCACTGAGTCCCAATTACACACATGTCCAAGGCTCAAGCTGTCAGGGAAGCAGGGGCCCTGTAGATAACATGAAGCTATTTTCCAAGGGAGTCCATCACTTTGATACCACTCACATCACAGCTGCAGGAAAAACATCCTGTTCCTTTGCAAATAGCTTTCTATCAAAGAGCCGCGTGCTCTTATAGATGAGAAAACTCACTGAAGCGAAGCCTGCAGGAGACAGCGCCACCGCCCATGCGCACTCGGGGAGAACATTGTGGGCAGGAAGAGAATGTCTGAGAGCAACGGGGGTCCTCCTGACCCCAGGGAAACGATGTGTTTAAGGATTTTGTTACATTTTCTCCAACTCAGCCAATTTGTCCACAGCACAGCTAGGTTCTTCTCAGGTTGTCATGAGAACAACAAAAATAAGTGAACAGGATTATTCAGGCCGATTCGTGGCATCTTTAAAAATAGAACATATCTCTCTACATTGTGTCATAAGACACCCTGTGTTCAACACAAAAGAAAAATAATCATTAAATCTTCCCAACAGCCCTATGGGGTGGGTACTATTATTATTCCTATGATAGATGAGGATGATGGGACACCAAAAAATTACTGACTCACCCCACGTTTCAGAGCTAATACGTTCACGTTGCTCAGGGGAGATAGAGGTTAGGCTCTTAACCACGAGACAGTATAGCCACGTGAAATCTCTCTAGGAAGCTACCAGGGAAGCATTCAATCAATAGAAACATTCTTCATCCACCAGAAAACACACAGACGACAGCTCGTTCCATGTTTCCTGGTGTTTCCTAGGCTGTTTTTCTGTTTAGCAGTAAGGGATGTAGGGTGTTATTAAAAATTCCTTAAACCAAAATTGGTCATTCTCAATGTGATCACAAGAGAAGAGATTTCTTTTGACGTGTGCTCCAACTGTCTATTTCAAACCATCCCTCTTGTCATTTCTTGGACGTGACAAGTTATATAAATGGGGAGCAAAGCAGCCACATCTCTGGAAATGCTAAATGGTGCAACTTCAAGTACACTGTCATTACTAAGCAAAGTTGCTACTCACTGCACCCATCAATCTTCCGCCCTCTGTTCAGACTCTACCCCCACCTCCTCCCACAGAAGAGAAAATGGGAACTGCTTCAGCCATGTCAGTAAGTCTACATCAGACAGTAATGTGGGAACTCTACTGGTGCTCAGGGTATGACAAGACATTTAACGCAGGTTCGTACAAAGGCTGCCCAAACATTGACTTCAAGAAATTAACTGATCAGGTAACTCTGCTGTTTTGTCCTTGGAGCTGTGTCATATAGGTCATGGGTGGTGGTGTAGCTCATGGTTAAATACTAGAAAGTTAACCTTGGAAGTAGGTACCACCATCTTCATCTCCTGTGCCTCACACAGCACTGAGCAAATGGAAGGCATTTTATATATATACTAGAGACCTGATGCACAAAATTCGTGCAAAATTCATGCAATAGTAGACCTTCCTTCCCCCAGCTGCTGGCACCGGATTCTCTCTGGCACCCGGGACCCAGGCTTCCCTCACAGCCCCAGCTTCATCCGGAAGGTTGTCTAGAAGGATGTCTGGTCTAAGTAGCATATTATGCTTTTATTATTTTAGACTAGAGGCCCGGTGCACGAAATTTATGCACGGGTAGGGTCCCCAGGCCTGGCTGGCAGTCAGGGCCAATCAGGTTCCCCGCCTCCCCACTTCCTCCTTTCCTTGCTCCCTCAACACCCCGCCACCACTGGTCACCCACCATGTTCCACACCATCCCCTGGTGGTCAGTGCACATTATAGCGAGCAATCGAACTCCCATTCTCCCAGTCGAACTCCCAAGGGGACACTTTGCATATTAGCCTTTTATATATAGAGAGAGATTTGTTTCTTCGAAACTAAGTTATTAGCAAGTTTCTGAATTACTACTTCACATAAATATTGCATGTTCTATATACTAGTTTTCAGGAAGTGGGGAACTAAAAATAATTTAGTGTCTTGCAGGAGCAGGAACTGACTATGAATCAGCAAAAGCTAGCATGTCACCAGGATGTAGGTCCTATGAATATAAAACACATATGTGCTTGTCGGTGAGGGAGGATTATTAGCTTTTAGAAGGCGAATGATTAGCCTGACATGTTGGTAGAATTCACTTTATAGTGAGAATTCACTTTCTGGACTAGAGTGTGGACTTGGTCTTGTAATAATTATATTGTTCCCCTCCCTGGGAGCTGCCTTGCCCTTGGCAAGATGACATTGTTTGACAGACTATCTGTGGGTGCAACTTGGGCAGAAAGAGATGTCAGTTTTCTGCACAGGAATGCAGTGGGGAACTGCCCTGAGAATTCAGAGAGGCCAGGTACTTATTATTATGTTCAGTTTTGATGCCATATTTTAAGAAGAGAAAGGAATGACTGGAATATGAAGGGAAGACAGTAGGGTTCTCAACTAAAGGGATGGAAAAAGAGAAAGTTAGATATCAGAACTATCTAAGGGACTTTTAACTTGCTTCTTTTTTTTGAAAGAACATGACCTATTTTCCCTCCGGGGACTTTTAACTTGCCTCTTCTTTTTTTTGAAAGAACATGACCTATTTTCCCTCCATCCCCACTGAGGGGAATAAAAAGAGGCGGTAAGCAGAAATGCTGGCAGGTGAAATGCAGTTTGACACTGGAAAATAAATTCTTGACAAGCAGGGAGTGGGGTGTGTGAGTGAAGGAGAGAAGCAAAGACTGTGGCCAGGGGAGAGAACCAGGAATGCAGACCACTACAGAACTGTGGGCCATCCAGAGACGGGCCGCAACACCAGCCAAAAGTCAGAACTCCCAGCTCTGGAATCCTAAGAGTAGAAGCTGGCCTCCAGCTTTCCTGAGGGGATGACCAGCAAGCCTCACGTTGCGTGATTCTACTCCTGTCACAGTTGAAAGGGTTCTTACAAACTCCGAGATTGACAAAAACATTTTCTTATAAAAACCCAGCCCATGTGCTCAGTGGTTGAGCATCGATCTATCAACCAGGAGGTCATGGTTCGATTCCTGGTCAGGGCACATGCCCAGATTGCCGACTCAATCCCCAGTGGGGGGTGTGCAGGAGGCAGCCAATCAACGATTCTCTCTCATCATTGATGTTTCCATCCTTCTCTCCCTCTCCTTTCCTCTCTCTGAAAATCGATAAATCATATTTAAAAAACAAACTCCCTAACAACAAGTACAGGCTGCCTTGCTCTGCAATTGGCATTAAAAGTGTCATCTCATTTAATCCTTGGAGTAAGCCTATGATATCGATATTCTTATTATCCCTATTTTATGGGTAAGGAAACTGAGGCTGAAAGAGGTTAAAATGCCTAAGACATCTAACACATGGCAAAGCTAGATCTTGAACTTGGGTCTATGAAGTACAAAGGCTTTTCCCTTTAATGATGAAAAGCAACTTGTTTTAACCACAGCACAGGGCGCAAGCTCTTTCAGAAGAGGCTGAGACAGTCAGTCGATAACTATGCAAAGTGCACAGTACTGACACCAAGCATATAGATTTCCACCATGACTGGCAAGCTTTACCGAATGCCGACTGCTCAACCACCACCCATCAGTTTTGAATGGATGGCGTCACTTAAGATCCAAGTGTCTAAATAGAATTTCTCTAGGGTTTCTACACTTGAACGTTATTCCATTATGATTCACAAAGCAACCTTTGCCAGTCATTCTTGACCCACTGTCTAAAGAGTGTGCGGTGGAAAAATGTGGGACAAGAGCCACTGAGCACCAAAGGGAGGCTCCCTCAGTGCATGCTGGGAACCGGAGACCCAGGATGTGCATCAGGGGAGTGGACTTTAGATGTTCAACGAGAAGAGTCTGTCATCCCCAAAACTCTAAATCATTGGAAAAACGATGACTCACAGGTCAAATCTGGCCCGCAGCCTGCCTGGGGGAATAAAGTTTTATTGGAACACAGGCATGTGCATTCATTGATTACTGTCTGTGGCTGCCTTTGCAGTACAGAGGCAGAGTTGAATAGTGGCAGCAGAGACCCTATGGCCCATGAGGCCCCATACATGTACCTGCCCCTTCACAAAAGGAGTTTGCTGACCCTGCTCTCGGTGTCCTGGTGTGGCAAAAGCAAGGTTTCTGGGAGGACTGGGAGACCTAGAACCTTACAAGGAAAGAGCCACAAAAAGAAAAAAACAAAAGACCCGGAGAGACAGAGAGACAGAAAAGGTGGAGGATGCCCTAGCCGTTTTGGCTCAGTGGATAGAGCATCAGTCTACGGACTGCAGGGTCCCAAGTTCAATTCCGGTCAAGGGCATGTACCTTGGTTGCAGGCTCAATCCCCAGCTCTGGTTGGGGCACAGGTGGGAGGCAACTAGTCGATGTGTCTGTCTCACATTGATGTTTTGCTCTATCTCTCCCTCTCCCTTCCACTCTCTCTAAAAATCAATGGGAAAATATCCTTGAGTGAGGATTAACAACAACAAAAAAAGGAGGTGGTGTAAAGAAAAACGAAGAAACAATAAAATGGGTGCAAACGAGGACAAGAAGGTAACCGAAAAGTAACGAGGCAGAGGGATACCCGTGACCATCCCAGCACATTCCAGCGGCGGCCACTGTCCATTAAGCATCTACTGTACTAGTATCCCACTCACGTAATCGCTCACCAATTCATGTTAGCATCTCTGTTTAACCGATGAGGAAATGGAGACGGAGAGAGATGGAGTAACTTGTCAAGTTGCCCAGGAAGTGAACGGCAAGGTCAGAAATCAAACCCGAGCAGGCTGACGCCCGTCCCATTCTCCTTCCTTCACCCCCGGCCGTCAGTGACCATCCCTGCTCAAAGGCTGAGCGCACCGCGTGCTTCAGGCATTAAAAAGGTTCCCAGACTTGGGATTTTAATAGCAATTATCTTCTTCCCGTCTGGGCGAGAACTCGGTGACAGCTCATCATCCATGTCAGCCGCAGTGCACTGCGCGGACCCTCCTAAAATAGAGCGTTTGGGAGGTTCTCACAGAGTTAGAGAAGCACAGCCCCAGAGTCCCAATTAGCCATGGAGTTGGAGAGCCCCAACTTGACCAGACCCCAGAGGCACCTGCTTCAGGGAAGCACTGCTGGGTCACGGAGGCCCGTGGTGGCCGGGGCTAATGTAGTCACAGCGACATCACCTCTGTCCGCCGGAGCAGGCGCGAGGCTCGGGATCCAAGGCGGTGATGCTGAAAAGCTGCAGGAAACTGACTCCGCTCCCCCCGCCAGCCCGCCTTAGGGCAGACGCATCCATCACGGAGGCAGGGAACGGAGCGGCGCCCAGGGGCGCCCGACAAGCTGACAAGGGGCCCACCACCGCAGACAGGCCGGCGGCAGGAACCTGCTGACTGGCACAAACTGGGGCGATGACTGCCAACAGGGGCTCAGTGCCCTGGGCACTGTGACAAAGAAGGTGTGTCTCCACAGCCTGACCCCGACCCTGCAGAGCGACCTTTGACGATGGGAATTAGAATCATGCCCGTTTGACAGATGAGGAAATTGAGGCAAACCAAGGTGAAGTACCTTGTCCCAGGTGACGCGGTCAGTCAGTGGAGAGGCCAGAGTACAAACCCAGGAGGTCTGGCGCCAGAGACCAAGTCCGACTCCCCCAGGCCCTTGCCTCCTTCCCTGCCCTTTTGGGAGGCTGTAGCTTTGCAGGGTTTAAGAGATTAGACAATAGAGTCAACCCGGCCTGCTCTGAACCCCAGCTCTGCCCTATTCAGCTGTGGGATTTGGGGCAAATGACTAACCTCTCTGCACCTCAGTGTTGTCATCCTTAAAATGGATCCCCACATGGTAATGGCATCTACTCCTTGGAGGGTGGAAGGAAAGTAGCAACCCACTGGCAGCTCAATTGATCTGCAGGCTCATCTCCTGGTGCGAGGCACCCTGGCCACGCCTGCTCCGCCTTCCCCTGACCCTCCTTCGCTGCTCTGCCTCCCGGGCCAGGTGTTTGTTTGGCCCAATGACCAAGGCAGATACCAAGGGCAGAGGCGACAAGAACCAGCCCGGGTTCCCTCCTTCTCTGCGGGGCTCTAGCTCCTGCTGGTGGTTCCACCTTGTCCTTGCTCTCCCCACTTTACCCCCATCTTCCCTCTCCAAGGCCCGCCTGCTGGACTCAAGGCTCCAGCATCAGATGCAGAGACAGCAAGCCTTGCAGACAACTGCTTAACCAGCTCCTACAACCAGGGAAGGTCGAATCATATGTGTGTATGTGAATGTCTATATGTATGCACATGTGTGTGTACACATGCACATGCGTGTATCACACACATATAGAAACATGCATGTGCATTTATATATGAACACAAATTATGTATGTGTATATATGAGTATCGATAGCTATATCTATGCATATCCGTATCTGTCTCCAAGTGGTTCCACTTCTCTGTTCATATCCCAGCTGGGTTACTGCTAGGATAGTTTCTTGCAGGGATCTCTCCTCATCGCTTGCTACCCAAAAGTGTTCACCTTTGCCATTTTCACTTGCTTTTCTTACATTTACTAATAGCAGTTCGGCGGCTGAAAGTCATGGTCAGGTCATCTATGATCAACATGATGACAGCGAATAATAATATTCCGTTGCAGCTGGTATTTACTGCATGTTTTTATGTCAAGCTCTAGACTAAAATCTCTTTGTATTATTTTTATTTAATTCTCCTCACTACTCTATGGAAGCAGGGTTTTTAAAGAATACCTATTTTATAGGTGTTTTAAATGAAGACATTGAGGACTAGGGAAGCTGAGTAACTCACCTAAGATCATAATTAATAGACTACATGACTCAAATACTAAGTGTTAACCACTATATATTGCCTCCCACTATAAGTAATCCACCCAGAACACGCCACATTTACATGAAATTTTACATCAACTTTTCCCAGAAATACGAAGGCACCTTAACAGGAAAACATAATGCAAGGTAGGATAATTAGGGACAAAAACGGAACAGAAAAACTTTCAAAAAAAAGATGGTGCCAAGTACCCGTTGGTAGTTGAATTTAGGTCTTTACAGGAGATCATACTTATCAGTATAAAGTTCTATGCAAAACCTCTCCCCTAAAAGAGGCAACCAATGAGTCAATTTTAAGACATACTGTCATGTTTCTTTTATACTTTGTGTACAATTTATTCTCCTCGGTGTCAGAGAATAACAACGACGCACGGAGCACCAGGAGGTTTATCATATATTCAGCAGTTAAAATACTGGAATAGTGAAAACAAAACAACAACTTGGGTCTTTTATCATATTGCTGAGAGCCATGCTTGCGTCATTCAACTCTTCTTGTCTCCAGTTTATCACTTAAATAAATGAGGTAGAGTGACTAATTAGGTTTACAGTATTTCCATGAAGAAAGTTAGGTTCTGAGAAATGAGATTCCTAAGTTCAGGATATTAAGACCATTATTTCACAGCTCTGACCTCCCAGCCATATACACCTCTGTTCACTGCTGGCTTGAGGCAGACCGGAACATGAACTGAAGAAGTCACCTTGATGGAACGCTGAGAAAATCCCTCCTCACCTATGGGTTTATCATATACTCATTCGCTCATGCACTGTGCTAAACACTGAGGATGCGGCACCAATAAAACAGACAAAAATCCCATCCCGACCCGGACTCAGCTCACACTCCAGTCAGACCTATTTCTGAATCTGCAAGGACCTCTGCATTATAACATGATTGGAACATATGAGCAAAGTCAATGTTTCAATAGGAATCACATGCATATGCATATATATAATGCCTTACAGTTTATGCAAAGCAGTGTCAGATAACTATGGCATTATTCCTCAAAATCACCTTGAGGAGTTTGCAAGAAATACGACAGACCATTTAAATAAAGAGACAAACAATATCAGGTTACCAAAAAAAAAAATGAACAAAGGGAATAATCAGATATATCTGTATAAGAAAAACCCCCAATGATTAATAAACATGAAAAGGTATTCAACTTCCTTAGTGCTCAAACATATGAAATTCGTAGCTGAAAGGTAACCAGTGTTACCTGCGAAAGTAACAAAAGTCAAAGGGGGGGAAAAAGATTGTACGCAGAGCTGGTAAGGAGCCAGGAGGTGGTGACCACACAGGCAGAGAGCCCTGGAATGCACACACCTTAGATACAGCCATTCCTTTTAGTATCCACCCGATGGAAAGCATCAGAAATTTGGATTTAAAATGTCAAAAAAAAAATAACTAAAAACTGTAGAAGTTACTCATTACTATGAAACCTACACAAAAGGCCTAACACAAAGGAATTATATGGAGAGCCTTCCCTGGAAACTACTGTCTCAGGCTGTCAGACGTCCAACATGTTCTAACAGCCCTGCTCGATGTCATGTCTAAGGGACCTTTTACTGAAATGGCAGTTACAGTTGTGTCCCATTTGCAAGCCAACTACAAGCTAAATGTGCAGAAAAAGACATGTACGGGGTGGGGCGAAAGTAGGTTTACAGTTGAGAGTATGTGAAACACAAAGTTTCTTTTTTAAAAAAAATATTTTTATTGTTGATAGGAATACAGATACTATCTCAGTTCCCTCCTCCCCTCTCCCTCTTCCCAAAGTTTATGCTTGTATTTAAAGTCGATCCTGACTCCTCTCCCTCACCAAGTGGTCAAGGAGGGGTTTTTCTTGCCAGGAGAGAAAAAAAAATCTGCTAAATCAGATTTTTTTTTAATGCTATCAACTTGCCAGCGCCCTTATCCCCTTAAGCCTCCAGATCATTCTCCCTGATCCAATCCATCCTGCATACCGATCAGCCTACAATACCATTTAACCAGTTTCCCAACTGATGATCCCAGATATAAGATCCAAACATGCAGACCCCAGGGCGACCAGGTGTGGACAGCCCGTAGCCTAGTCACCCTTAACCAAAAGCATCTTCCCAGGTGACAAGCAGGCCTAGGCTGGGTTTAGAGGGAAGGATGTGTCTGGACAGGGGACTTGCACTGCTGAGACTAAGGGAGTTTCGGGCAAACCAGGACAAGTTGTGGACGCCACATTCTCCTCCCCATCTCCAGATCCCTTCTCTTTACTGCCCTGTTCTCTACGAATAAGATCATTGTGCCCCGTGAAGATGGGGAAGCACAGATGTCATCGACTCAGACCCTCACGCAGAGACGCTCACTAGCTCATGCCGTCTAACAGCAGATCCTCTTCACTTACACTAACACCCAAAGCTCTTGGTCGTCTGGCCGGGACTTGTGTTATCTCCAAGGCCTGGCATCCTGAGCCCCTGCCTTCCCAGTCTCTTGATTGCCCTTGGATGTATCGTTCCCACTTTCCCAATGTAGCCCTGATCTCTCCATCTGGGGGGATTTACTGTCCCCTTTCTATTATCCAGAGCCACCCCCAAGACTCAGTCAGTTCAAAGTCCTTTCCCATGTCCCACCCAGTCTTCTCTGAAGTTTGATGACCTCAACTCAGGACAATGGTTTGGGCCACAGCACGTAAGACCCTCCCCACCTCTTGCAGCGATATGTTCAGCTGTTATTATTTTTTTCTTCTAAGAGTTACTATCCTTTCCCATGTTTATATCTCATCTGTCCAACCAGAACAAAGTCTGTTTGATGGCAGATATTACACCTTATGTTTACGTCCCCGGCAACACTCAGGAACGCTATTTCTTTTGCATTTCTTAAACACAGCAAGCATGCAATAAATACGTTGATAGATAACTGATTTATACAGTTTCTCCCCCACCCTGTGAGGAATTCAGCAACTCTTCCGCACAGGTAAGTGCTCCAATGTTTTCTTCCTTGTGGGTAAATTGCCTTCTCATTATTCTGCCTCTAGCAACGTAGCTTTCCTTCAATGCCTGGTATGAGAAGAGGACTTGGAGCAAAGTCTCAACATTTCCCTTCTGCTGCGAGAAATAGAGGCAGATCACAGTGGGGGTGGGGCCAGGGGGGGCGCGGGTGGAGGGAGACAGGAAGAAAATATTATAATAGAAATGTAAAGAAAGCATCCATAAGAAATTCTGGAGAGGCAGAAAGCATTCCAAATACAAACAAAGCCAAGATATAGAGTAAAAGGCTTCATAGGCAAGAAAAAAAATGAAACCAAGTTGTCCCCATTAGACTCAGTATGGACAGGAACACGCGTGCCGAAAGCCCAGCACGAATGCCAAGCTCAGCTCTGAGCGGTATGACCCCTCCCAAAGGGCACCCTGGTGGGCTCTGCAGATGGCACATGTGGGGAGCCTCCTCGCGGCCCAGATGGCACGCAGCCCCGGTTTCAGGCCTGAAGGCAGGCACAGGGAAGCGATGGAAAATTTCCTTCAGGCGACATCATGTTGGCATAAAAAATAGTATTGATCCTTTTGCCTCCTGGCCAATGAGAAACCAACTTAGACAAAGGACATGAGGCAATAGGTTTAATGGGACTCCCACTGCAGCTGCAAAATAAACCTAATGGACCCTGACTCTCCTGCCCAAGGCTCCGGGCTGCACAGGCCTCTCCTGGGGAGGGCGGAGTGTTCCGCAGGCCCAGAGACCTTTTAAAAAGCTGCCACTGCCCTCGTGTCCACAGAATCCCCCTGCCAGCAGCATGCGGTGGGAGGGACTTCCGGGAGCGCGGGCCGATGTGCAGGGACCCATGCCACACGCCGGCCAAGCGCACACTTGTCACCGCAGACAGAGGTGCAGTCTGCCACCGGCGGCACAGCGAGGAAGCACGGCCTTGAACTCACAGGAGCTCCCCCAGCATCTCCAGCTCATCACTCCACATGAGTATAAGGCAGGACAAATGGAGGTTTGCAGTTGTTCGTATGGAAAATAATACAATCTATACTAATAAAAGCGTAATATGCTAATTAGACCTGACAGCCAAACAACCTTCTGGACGTCCTTCCGGACGACCTTTCGGACGAAGCTGGGGCTTCGAGGGCCAAGCCCCTTGCACGAATTTCGTGCATCGGGCCTCCAGTAATTAATAAGTCATAAAACAAGAGTAAACTGTGTTTTGTGTATTCACAACGATAAACCTCCTTTAGCCCAACCCCGTTATATGTTCTATATTCTTTTTTTCCAATCCTCACCTGAGGATATGTTTACTGATTTTTAGAGAGAGAGAGAAGGGAGGGAGAGAGAAATATCCATCAGTTGCCTCCCGTGCGTGCCCGACTGGGGATTGAACTTGCACCTGGGTATGTGCCCTGACCAGGAATCAAACCCACCACCTTTTGGTGCACAGGATGCCAACCAACTGAGCCACAGCGGCCAGGGCTCTGCATTTGTTGATCAGGTTGATGGGCTCCACCCCCAGGGTGTCCTAAGCGGCAGTCGGGGGTAGCGCCTGAGAATTTGCGTTTCTAATACATTTCCAGAGGCTGCTGGTTCCTGGACCAGACTTGGAGAACCACTGCTCTTAAAAAAAAAAAAAGGCTTAAATTAAGTGTTTTGGTGCTTTATGTGGGCCACTTCCCTGAATCACTCTCTTCACTGTGATCCTCTTCTGAAGGGAAGGGTGCATTTTCACTGGCCCCCCCACAGGCCGTGTGGGAAGCCACGGCTCTTTGCTGGGCTTCAAGGCTATAAAGACCCTAGGATTCTTTCCAGGTACTGATATTCCATTTCCTTTGATTCATTTCCATTCCGTCTTCTGCTTCCTACAGACCCAAGGGCCCCTGGCTTTATGATAATTAAGTGTGAGTCTGAGGCAATCAACAGAGTTATCTGACCACGAAAGGATGCAACCTGGCTTCAACCACACTCATGGGCAGGTCTGCTGGCCTCCTGGCCGCTGACTCCGGAATGCATCTTTGTCAAGCACTGCTTGGGGGAAGGAGAAGGCAGAAGTGCCCAGAATTCTTTTTTTTTTTTTTTTAATTCAAAGGGGGAAAACTGTAAACCCTGGATCTGGAACCAGTTCCAAGAGCAGATAAACAAAGCCTTTTAAATCGCCTATTTGCTTACTGGCCCAAGACTGTTCATATCTGGTTTATTCACAAAAAATAAAAATTATTGCGCTCCTATATGTAGCTGACACTGTTTGGGAACCTAGGAATACAGCTGTAAATAAGACAGGCAAATGCCAGAACCAGAAAAACATGTATGTCAGGTAGGGGAAATACAGCAGGTGCCAAGGTAGAAAAACCATGCCTTTTGCACAACCACCCCCCCCACCCAAGTCCTAATGCTTAAAATAGACTCTGCTTCCTCTGGCAAAGGCACATGCCCAACGACAGGATGGGTTCCTGCGATCTGCTCCTGAGGTGCTTTCCTTCATGATTTGAAAAACAAAAATGATGCAGCCATTATTCGTGAAGCCCCTGGAAACCACTTCTAGTTCACTGAAAAGGTTCCGTTGCATCAGAACATGTTTAAATAAACAACCTGGCATACACAGAGGTTACATTTTTACCTGCAGGTAATCAGCAAGGCTAGCTTTTTTTCATGCACGGCCCCAAACTTCTTAAAAGCAAATGATGAAGACGCTGAAGGTTACAAAAGGAAGTTTAGGTGCTTTGTTGGAACAGTTTCACTGCAAATACATTTTTCAAAGGAGTCAGTGCTGGAGGCACTGAAGAGTTGTAGTTTAATCAGATGATCTTACCCAAAAGAACCCCTCCACGCTTCTCCACTTTAGTCATTCTTGGTAAAAATCGGAAGGTGCAAGAAACATAAGAGATGGAGCTTCCTTTATGTGAAATATCCTAGTACCCTTTGGTCATGTCTGAATGAAGTCATTATTGCAAGGATTTTTAAATCACAATGATAACTACAGCTACTAACAGCTCCCACTTATCTGACACAGTGACCACTTACTAGCACTAACTGAGCACCTCATATCACTAATGGAGCACCTACTGCATGCCAAGCACTGCTGAACAGTAATTATGTACCAAGCATTTTAGTTCCTTTGTTTCCATTTCTGTTCTTATACCAAGCACTCTATGTACACCACCTTAAACATTCACAACAATGCTGTGAAATCAATATCACCACCATCATCCCGGTTCTACAAATGAGGAAACTGAAATTCAGGAAAAGGAAATAACATCCCCAAGGTCACACCCAGTGAGCACGTGGCAGAGAAGGAACTGAACCCCAAAGCCTTTCTCTTCACACCCTGGTCCTGCTCCTGCCCCCAGGAGCTAAGATGGCGGGCTGGGTTTTGGGTGGATTAGCAAAAGGCATGTATTCCTCAAAACACTTAGCTATCATCTGCCAGGAAATGGTCATAATGCCTGTGTAAAGCTGCGATGGCCAGCATACATGATGGGTGCCCCCACGGCTGTGCAAAAGCACAACCTGGAAACGCTAACCTGGTGCGACGTTGCCTCCATGAATGTGTGCAACACCACACAGTGGAAGGTCACGGCACATAGACTGTCTTCATGCCACCCATGCATCTGGCATGAGGCCTGTGCCCTGCGATCGTGTGGGTTTGGGGTCTGGGCGGCGGGGGGGAGTTAGTGAGTTAGTTATAAACACTCTTAGAAACAGGCATTGAGAGTAGAGTCTTACTGCCCGGCTGGTGTGTCTCAGTGGTTGAGCATCGACCTATGTATGTATCAGGAGGTCATGGTTTGATTCCCAGTCAGGGCACATGCCTAGGTTGTGGGCCAGTCCTGTGTGGGCTGTGCAGGAGGCAGCCGATCCATGATTGTCTCTCATCATTGATGTTTATATCTCTTTCTCCCTCTCCCTTCCTCTCTGAAATCAATTAAAAATAATAATGAGAGAGAGAGAGCGAGAGCACGCAGAGTCTTCTTGCTGACCAATTCTGATAAGCTGAGACAGTTGTTGCATTTATGTGCATGTGTGTGAGTGTGTGCTGGCATGTGTGTGCAGATGCTGCTTTTGAGGAGGAGGAAGATGATGTGTGCCAATTAGGCAAGTGAAGCACCATGTGCAACTTCAGGGGAAAATGCCTCGTAGCACGGATACTATCCCTACAATAGTAAGCCGCAATCACCACTACTTATCAAAGGGCACCTTCCTCCTTATGTGTCCCCACATCCCACGATCCCCACGCCCCAAGGATGAAATAGCCATTCCTCCCCTGCTTTCTTGCACACACAGGACCTATTCTGTAACCCAGAGAGGCATTGCAAAAGCTGCAAGCCATGACCCTTCACTGAATATCGAGTTCAACGCGTGTATTTCTATCTTGTATGGGAAAAGCAAGGAAATTAAGCAGGAGAGACGGCACAGTGCCTTCAAGAATGGTGCGTGCAAAGCCAAAGCCGGCTGTAATTGAGTTTGAAAAAAATAAACGAAAAGAACAGGGAGCAAAACATGCTTGCTCTGCAGAATACCGTGTAGCTAAAAGTCTTCATTAAATGTTCCAGTGCACACAGCGTGTTAGCGGCGTGTTTGTGTGCTTGAGATTCTGTGAGCTATCCTGGAGCTCATAAATACGGAACAGGGACAGTTGCCATAGTAACTAAGTGCTCTTTAATCAATCCCGAAGCGCGGAAGCTCACAGGATAGTCTGAAATGGCCAGCACATGAGTTACTGCGGCTGCGGCTATGGGCTTGCAAGTAACTCACAGGCCATCCTCTCCAATGAGATGTTGACAAGTTGGCCAACCTGACCAGCCTGGGTCTTGAACACATGGCACCACCAGATGCTGTCTTGACACTGCATGGAAATCGTACTCTTGATTTCTTCCCCTTGACTGCAAGTACCAAGAGGTCCTACAAAAATGGGCCAAACGCTTAGTTAGGGAACGTGTCCTTAAATGTGAAGCTTTGACCCAAGTAGCGATGCGCTAGGACACGTGCCTCTGTCGCGCACGAGCTGTGGACACTGGTTCAATGAGCCGTCACGCCCAACACAGTGGACTCTTTGTACTTCTGCGAAGGGTGAGTGCTCCCCGCGCACGGAGGGCAGTTTGTTTTGATTGTGCAATGACACAGAAGAGCTGTTGCCGTTGATTTTTGCAGGAACTTTTTCCAGGCTAGGAACGTCGCAGGTAATCTTTCATCGGGAAGTCCAACCCTTCGCGACAGACTCCCACTCCCTGTTCCCTCTGACCATCCATCACCGCATGTCAGGGTTCTCCCCCTGGGATCATCCATCTTCTCAGGGGTTTAAAATAAAAAGATCGCGGCTGCACTGCTTTTTCCCCTCCCTGATCTGCCTCGGTAACTTCAGTGCGGTCCATTTTTAAGGCTGCAGATGGTAGTTTAAGCATACATATTTCTAGGTGCCATTAATAAGTAATGAGAATTTTAAAAAAATGAAAACATCTATGTACCACAAAGCCCAAAATCATTAGCAAGTGCATCCATTCTCCAGGGGCTGGCTGGTGCTTACATAACCAGCAGCTCTAATGGCCTGGTTGGGGCCCCGAGCTCAGTGTGGGCTATGGGCGCCCCCTTCAGGATCTTGGGTGAAATGCGTGTTGCTCGCATTTGAGATACTAACTAGTCAGCCGGGTAATTGTTTTTGCTAGAACCTTGCAGGAAATTTTCAAAGGAAAAATTTTAGCCCACCTCTAATGGTGTGGTCAGACAAAAACCTTTCACAGAACCAGCCTTAAGCTAATATTAAAATCAGGCAGGCAAGCCCAGTCGGTGTGACTCAGGGGTTGAGTGTCAACCTAGGAACCAGAAGGTCACAGTTTGGTTCCCAGCCAGGGCACATGCCTGGGTTGTGGGCTTGATTCCCAGTGCGGGGCGTGCAGGAGGCAGCCGATCAATAATTCTCTCTTGTCATTGATGTGTCAATCTTTCTCTCCCTCTCCCTTCTTCTTCGAAATCAAGAAAAATAAATTTTAAAAAATCAGATAGGTAAAATAAACGGGAATATCTTGCAAGAAAAAATATCCCATAAATATTGACATGTCCATTTATTCATGTGATTAAACAGTGCTTCTGCACTAGATGAGTGCTGTTTAAAATGTTAATGAACAAAATTAATACAAGACAGGCAGCCATGACCTCCTCACCTTCCCACGCCCTTCCGTGGCCTGAACCTGTTCTCTCTCACTTAATCCCCAGCCTTCACTGCTTGCCCCCAGATCTTTCCCTCAGTGCCTTGTTTTATCTCTCGCACATGTTTAGTCTTGATTCTCGGGGCCAGACATCTCATTTACTCTTCTCGCCAATGTGGTCCTATGCCCAGGACGGCGCTGATAAAAGAATGATCTTTCTTCTTTGAACATCAATGGCATCTTGTTTCTGCCTCTCATGTGATATTTTGAACACATTCCTTAGACTGAGAGCTTTTGGCTTCATAGCTCATCTTCTCTCTCTCTCTCTAGATCAGTGGTTCTCAACCTTCTGGCCCTTTAAATACAGTTCCTCATGTTGTGACCCAACCATAAAATTATTTTCGTTGCTACTTCATAACTGTAATGTTGCTACTGTTATGAATCGTAATGTAAATATCTGATATGCAGGATGGTCTTAGGCAACCCCTGTGAAAGGGTCGTTCGACCGCCAAAGGGGTTGCGACCCATAGGTTGAGAACCGCTGCTCTAGATGGCCAACTTTGTAAGGGCAGAGCCTGGCTCTTAGACAACCTTGACCCTCATGCCTGGCTCACAGTGGTGCCCCAGTCCTGAGAGATCGTGTGAATGAAGGAACATGGGAAGCCAACTCTCTTTTCACTTCAATTTCTTCCTTATTAGAACTGCTTAACGAGGTGATTGTTCCCCGACCTCAAAAGTGAAGCGGACACAAGGAAAGTACATCCAGGGTGGCAGTTCTCCCTCCTCTCCTTGGAAAACCATCCAACCTATATTCCTCTTCATTCATTCATTCTTTCAACATCAGTTATTGATGACTTGCGACAAATTAAAAGCATGAGGTGAGAAAATGCTCTATTTCTTACTTGTCTTCTCACCATAATTGTTGTTGAATAA
Organism: Myotis brandtii; assembly: GCF_000412655.1. Lineage (NCBI taxonomy): Eukaryota > Metazoa > Chordata > Mammalia > Chiroptera > Vespertilionidae > Myotis > Myotis brandtii. The sequence continues at coordinate 7,100,950 of NW_005370223.1, forward strand.
AACCTTCCCAATTTTCCTTTATGCCATTTCTTTATTTTCCTTCAGTTTTACTGAGATATGAGTGACATAACATTGTGTGAGTTTAAGGTGCACAACGTGTTGATTTGATACACTTACCTATTACAAAATAATTACCACTTTCATCAAGTCACATAATTACCATTTCTTTTTTTATGGTGAGAATAGTAAAGATTTACGCCCTTAGCAACTATCAAGCATATAATAGAATTTCTGCCATTTCTTTACATACACATATACATATTTATTTCAGAGAGAAAGGGAGAGGGACAGAGAGAGAGATGAAACATCATTGATGAGAGAGAATCATTGATGGGCTGCCTCTTGCACGCACCCTACTGGGGATCGAGCTCACAAGCACCCAGGCATGTACCCTGACCGGGAATCAAACCGAAACCTCTTGCTTCATAGGCCGAAGCTCAACCACTAAAGCATGCTGGCCTGGCTGCCATTTCTTTATCACATCATTCTTTCATGCAGTGTGGAAGGCTATATATCCTTCTCACTCACCCATTCAACATTTACGGTACTTTTACTCTGGGCTGAACCGGGCCAGACCCTGGGGATATAGAATTAATTCACCACTCCTTTACTGTGGACTGTGCACAGTGACTTCCTTCTAAAAGGTACAATATTATGGAAAGGGGAAGAAATGAGCAACTATACAGTGCGGAAGCCTGACTAACCCCACCCCAGCCAGCAGATCTAGGTCAGCATCAACAGTGGAAAGTCATGTTGATAGCATGCGCCGTCGGAAGGATGTGGTGAAAATAGTGCTTTACTTATGTGGTCTTCCTCCTATAACCCATAACCCAAGGCTGAAAATGAGAAAAAGGAGACATCAGAAAAATCACAACAGAGGAACATTCTTCAAAATACCTGCCCAGTCCTCCCCAAAACTGCCAGGATCATCAAAGACAAAGAAAGTCAGAGAAAGTGTCCAAGGCCATAGGAGCCTAAGGAGCTATGACGACTACCTGGAGGGGAGCCACAACTGGAAAGGGGATGTTAGGCAAAAACTAAAGAGATTTCAATCAAGTATGGACTCTAGTTAATAATAACATATCAGCATCGGCTCATTAATTGTAATGCACCCAGTAACGTAAGATAATAATGGAAACTGAGTGTATAATATATGGGAACTCTGTACTATCTTTGCAGCTTTTCTGTAAACCTAAAATTGTTCTGAAATAAAACACTTATTTGTTTAAAATGGGATTAGACTTCAAGCAAGTCAATGAGAGCACCAGGCTCGTGTGGCTCAGTGGTTGAGTGTTGACTCATGAACCAAGAGGTCCCCGGTTCGATTCCTGGTTAGGGCACATGCCTGGGTTGCAGGCTTGATCCTCAGTAGGAGGTGTGCAGGAGGCAGCCAACAGATGTTTCTCTCTCATTGATGTTTCCATCTCCCTCTCCCTTTTCCTTCCTCTTCTCTAAAATCACTAAAAACATATTTTAGCCCGACCGGCGTGGCTCAGTGGTTAAGTATTGACCTATGAACCAGAAGGTCACGGTTCGATTCCTGGTCAGGGCACCTGTCTGGGTTGTGTGGCAGCCGATCAATGGTTCTCTCTCATAATTGATGTTTCTATCTCCCTCTCCCTTCCTCTCTGAAATCCATAAAAATATATTTTTTAAAAAAACGTATTTTTAAAAAAAGAATGTTCATGAGAGAGAAAAACAGTGAGTAAAGAGTATTGTGAGTGTGTAGCAGTCAACAGAACTCAGTCTGCAGGGTGAGAGAAGGCGAGCGGTGACGTGCGGGTAGTGTCGAAGGCAGCGTGTGCACAGCTAGAGAGGCTAAAAATACTGTTGCACATCAGAGAGGGCCTCGCTGAGGTCAGCAGCATACATTTTGGGCAGGAACAGCCAGCCCAGATGAGCAGCTTTCGCATAACAACCAAGAATAGAGAAAGCTGGTGCTGTGACCGACCTAGATAAGGAATCAGCTGTTTCTGCAAAATTCTCTCTTTGAATATGAACCACGATAAACACCCTTTCTCCTTGTTCAAATATTCCTTCAGACTCATTATTCTACGAAGCCTCCTCTTCAACTGCCCCTTCCCTCCTGTTTCCGGATTTCTGCAATTTTCACACTGGAAAAGATGAGTAATGATAGTGGGAAAAATTTCTGACGCCGGCGCAGGGAACATCCTTAAGTAAAAGGGTTAGAGAAGCAAGAAATGGAATAATTCAAAGAAATCCAAGTAAATATTTCCTGCCACGTAAAAATACAATTTCTTTGTTTTTCAAAAAAGAAAAAATTAAAAAAAGAAAAACGAAAAAGTTTCCAGTTTTGTTTTTTTTAAAGAGCCCGAGGGCAGAGAAATACAGCCCTGTGCTCACCTGCCTCCCGGGTCACCGCAGGCAAAAACAAGCCGGGAAATGAAAACGTGCTGGGAGAATGACACCAGCTGCACTGGATACATAGAAAGGAGCCATCATGAACCGGAGCCTGTCTCGGTGTAACCCTTCCTTAGTTTTCACATGTAATATCTCATGGCTTCTAAGAAAAACATAACGTAGGCACAACAACGATTCGTCATCTCATTGAACTGATGAGATGGTGGCTATTCAGAGACCTTCAGTGGCCTGGGTGGGCCTCCCCCCCGCCCCCCAGCATCGATGGAGCTGGGGCCCCAACCACACGCTGTACCGGTTTCCACTGTGCACCCAGGTGAGCGCGACAAGCAGATGGAGATGGAGAAGACTCAGGCGAATAATAAAAGCCAATATGTATCTTGACCCCAAAAGACACATACTAGTATACGGACATGTAAATATGGATTATGTCAGAAATATTAAAGAACTGACGAAAGAGATAGAAAGAAACTTAAAAGCACAAATGTTTTGTCCTTTGACCTTAAGTACGACAAGCAGGCGTAGATGGAGCAGACTCAGGCGAATAATAAAAGGCAATATGTATCTTGACCCCAAAAGACACACACTAGTATATGGACATGTAAATATGTCAGAAATATTAAAGAACTGATGAAAGAGATGAAAGACACTTAAAAGCACAAATGTTTTGTCCTTTGACCTTAAGTTAGTTATTCTTAGACTAGAAGAGGGGAAATAAAGCAGGTAATAGGTAGATCTTTTAAAAAACATCTGGATCGTCCCGTGCTGTTCAGAAACAACCTCACAGGAAAGGAAGGACAAACGATGTTATAGAAGCCGGTGGCTAACGCTTGTGAGCGAGTGGTCTAAATTTATATCCTCAAAAAACATGACTCAAGGAGACATAATCTCGGCCTATAAATATCCTCCGAGCAACAGTATAGGTGATAAATAAAGGAGGCGAATGATGCATAACCTTAGGTCCAGGTCATTGCTCTTTGTCCCGCTGTCTAAGGAAGACAAGGCTTCACACCTGAGCTGGTGTTGTCCTCAGAAATGAAAACTTCGAGGAGCGCTTCCTCTCCCTGCCCATAGCGCGCTTGCAAACATGGTGAACGTGCCTAAAACCCGCCAAACTTTCTGCGAGAAGTGCGGCAAGCATCAACCCCACAAAGTCACACAGGATGCTCTGTGTGCGCAGGGAAAGCAGCGTTGTGACGGGAGGCAGAGTGCTATGGTGGGCAGACTAAGCCGATTTTCTGAAAAAAGGCTAAAGCTAGAAAGAAGATGGTGCTGAGGCCTGAAGGCGTTGAGCCCCACTGCAGGTCTAAGAGGATGCTGGCTCTGAAGAGATGTGAGCCTTTGGAACTGGGAGGCGATAAGAAGAGAAAGGGTCACGTGATCCAGTTCTAAGCTTCATGTTTTGTTTTATTATATGACAATAAAATCTTGATATGTTCACTTAAAAAAAAAATTCGAGGAGAGAGTAAGGCTGGGAGCCACTGGAGATACCGGGGGCGGGGCTAAAAGTACCACAGGGAGGGGCCTCCGATGGAGCTCCATTAAATAAATAAATAAAATAAAAAAGAATTAGACTGGAGCAGGGCCGGCGTGGCTCAGTGGATAGAGTGTCGGCCTGCGGACTCAGGGGTCCCGGGTTCGATTCCGGTCGGGGGCATGTACCTTGGTTTCGGGCACATCCCCACTGGGGGGCGTGCAGGAGGCAGCTGATCGATCTCTCTCATCGATGTTTCTAACTCTCTATCCCTCTCCCTTCTTCTCTGTAAAAATTCAATAAAATATATTTAAAAAAAAAAAAAAGAATTAGACTGGAGCCGGGCCGGCGTGGCTCAGTGGTTGAGTGTCGACCTGTGAACCAGGAGGTCACGGTTCAATTCCCCATCAGGGCACATGCCCAGGTTGTGGGCTTGACCCCCAATAGAGGGAGTGCAGGAGGCAGCCGGGCAATGATTCTCTCTCATCATTGCTGTTTCTCTCTCTCTCTCCCTCTCCCTTTCTCTCTGAAATCAATAAAAGTTTGTTTTGTTTTGTTTTTAAAGAATTAGACTGCGGTGTCACATCACTCCACAGGGTATTTTTATTTCTCCTTTATCTTTGAAAAGGAATAATAAAGAATAGAATCAAACCCAAAAAAGCTTTTGGTTACTGGACTACTTGACTGAGAGCACAGATGGACGGTGGACAATACTAGTACATTTGCTATAAAGTGCCCTGCGTTCATGTCAGGAGATAGCAGGGCACCAGATCTCATGACCAGCCTACAAGTTTGCAAAGTTGAAGACACTGGGTCAGGCTTCTCATCTCAAACCCGTCCCAGACCCCACTGTGTTACAGTTTTCTCATGCCCGTAAGGTGGTCATGTTGTAAATCACATTCTAGATAGGCAAAGCATTTTAAGATCACTGAAATGGTCACCCAGGCAAATTACTACTAATTATTATCATATTATGACTCTCCCAGATGCTATGCTTCAAAAACATCATTTCCCCCAAATCTTTCTTCCACGTGATCGTTTTCTCCCTCTTAAAATTCTCTAGGTTTCCCGATTAAGTCTCATGAACTCCTCAAAGCCACGGGTTATTTCAAAAGACTTATCTGGTCCCAGCACTTGGAGCAGCCTAAGTTGTTTGAATTGCAGCAGAAATGACCCCGGGAGGCCCCTGCCGCGTACAATAGCTCTGGTAGAGTGACATTTAAAATATCAGGAGCTTTCTAAACACAGCAGGCTTCAGTTCATCATCCACAGCCCGACCCAAACCCCAGCACCATCCTCCCACTGCCTCCCCAAGGCCGATGCTTCCAGCTTTGTAGAGAAGCGGCCTGCATTTTGTTTGACTCGCCATTTATTTTGCAGGGAGAGGGGCCTAGATCCTTTGACAACCAGATATTCCGTCCTCAAATGGACAATGGCTCCCTTGTTAATGTGATAACAAAGACCCTGGTCGTGCCTGGTTGTTGGTATCCTATGTAAATAAACCACCATTTACTGCACTCACTAAAGGCAACTTGCAATGATCAACTATGAACTGGTCCCTGAGTTGGGACCAGTGCTCAAAGGAGAGTGGAGAGTGTCGAGCTCAAAAACACAAGTACTTCCTAAGGGGATCTTCGGGGTTTGTTTTTAAGTTCATAACAGTGGTAGCCCCGTGCTTCTCCACTGGTCTTCTTTTCCCCAGAGGGTAGCCCAGGAGCGCAATTGGAATTAGGTCTTTGTGATAATAGCACCCCCAGGAAACTGTAGACTTTTCCGTATTACAATGAAAATACCTAAAACACTTTGAAAATTAGAAAGAGCCTATACAATAAGGTAGAAGGCCCTACCATAGCCCTGTTTATACAGGCACACGTGCACACACACACACACACACACACACACACACACACACACAATATGTTACAGCATTTGGAATTTTTTCCATTACAACAGTAAAGTTTATAAAAACCACAAGTCAGGATGCAGGTGTTGTCTGTGCTCACATTCTGTAAAGAGAAGTTAGCAGAGCTCCGGCTGCTACTGAGTGCTTTCCTGAGCTGGAATTTGCCAGGCCTGCAATATTAACATAGAATTATGGAAATTGGAAACAAAAAGCTGGAGTCTACTGGGAATGAGAGGCTCAAGATGAACTCAGCTGGAAAATTTGGCTAACTGAAAGTGACATCCTTTGTGCGGGAATTTTTCTATCTGAAAGCTTTAGCAAGGCTGTAATTATTTTGAGTTTTCAATTCATCCCTTTCAAACGAAGCCTTTTATTTTCTTCATTGCTCTGTACCTTTCCTTTGTGTGAATTCGGGCGTTTGCCAAGCACTGAAGTGGTAAATTCATATTGGTTTTCTACATATATACATTCCCGGGGAATAGCTAGCAACACAACTTTTGTGTCCTCTCTGCCAAGAAAAACAAAGGAATATTTGTACATCAAAACCTTTTATCTTGTGCACAGGCTCAAAATACCTGCGCACGGCTAAATAAATCACCCAAGAAGAAAAGGCTGATTAAGGCCAACGAAGAATTTCTTTGCAAGTTAATGCTTTTTCTGCACCGTGAATCCAGGGAATGCAAGAACTTCGACTTACCTTGTGGCTTTTGGGTCCCAAATCACAATGTCAGCATCTGATCCTACAGCTATTCTCCCTTTCCTTGGGTAGAGATTAAAGATTTTAGCTGCATTTGTGCTGGTAACTGCCACGAATCGGTTTTCATCCATTTTGCCACTGTGCTGTAAAACCATTCAAGGAAAAAAATGCATCTGTTCTAATGATCAATAGTTAAGAATCTCCTGTCAATCAAACTTGTATCTCTTGGAACCAAATAGAATTGCATCTAATTTCTTATATTGTGGAGCCAAACACACCTTATAATGATAAATGATGGGAATGATGGGGTAGCATATGGAAGCCCAAAGATAACTGTTCAAAAATACATCAGCTTAAAAAAAATACAACCACTGTGTTTTTTCACCATTCTCAGAATCGCATAGACAATAGCAAAATGTTAGAAATGGTATTTCTAATTCTCATTTGAAGTTCACCACCACCACCTACTACATTTATTTATTGCAGACCCAAGATGTATGAGTCATCCTGAAGACATTAGATGGAATGTTATAGAGTTAAGGTAAGATAGACTTTTAAATCAGGTGACAACACCTTTTGGAAGAGAAAGAATCAGCTCAAGAATTTCAATTTTGTGCAATTAACTTTACATGAACCAAGAATTATGGACAGTCTGCTACAAAAGATTTTTAAATGGACAGACATTAGAGGTCTGTGACCCCATTAAAACTACTTTTTTAATGTTGAGAGTTTATACATTTATATTGTAAAAGCATCTTTAGATTTATTTCATTATCAAAGGGTCCCTGTCTTTAAAAATTACTATGTCCTGAAAGTAATATTACCATAAGTAAATTGTCTGAATGTTTCACAAAATAACATTGATTATTGCATCATACTAAGAAATATCCAGTCACTTTAAAACCATTGATTTACTTAGGAAATGGAATTGATTATGAAAATCTGCTGTAATAAAGATACTCATTGTAATAACACAAGTTCGAAGAGAAATGTTGGACTGTTATCAAGAAAATCTAAGAAAAGAGAAAGAGAAGGGAAGTCATCTGGGATGGTTAGAGTCAGGGAAGAGAGCAAGGGGGGCGAAGAAGATCATTGCTAGATCGAGATGCTTTCAAGATCCTTACATGTATATTAATTGTTCAACTCTCATCCTAAAAGTAATGAAGAAAATTAAAGGGTGTTAGAAGAGTAGCATGAACAGACCTCCATTTCTGAAGGGTGACTCCCGCACTGGAGTACAGAATAGATTGTAGCAAGCCAGGCTGGAGGCAAGGACACCAGCTGTGTAGACCACTGCAATGGGCCTCAAACTAGAGTGGTAGACATGAAGATGGACATGAGAAGGCATTTTGGAAACAAAACTGACAGTACCTGTTAGTTAGAGTTAGAAGTGAGTGGTGTTTGTAGGGGATTCTGACGCCTGAGACATGATTAATGTGTCATCTGAGGGAGGGTCTCCAGGTGGTGGGCAAGAACGCACAATAATGGGGACCTCAGGTCTAACCAGCCAGGTGTCCCCTGCTGATCTTTGCAACTACACATGTCAACTGGCTAGACAGGTTAACATGTGAACCGTTAGCCATTTGATTCTTCTCCATCCTCAGGGAGAAATTTTTAAGTGATGGGGATTTGTCTAGACTTTAAATTATGATTTATGTGCCCTCATACAGCTGTTTTTAAAATATTACATCCAAGGTTTTTAGGGATATCTACAAAGATTTCATGAAAAGGAGGTAGAAACATAATACAAAGTATTCACGTATTTTCAGTCGTTCCAAGAATTTATATCAGTGACCCATGAGCTGGGATTCAAGAATATGAGAAATCAAATAGAAAGGCTACAACATTTCAAAGACTTCAAGAATCTACATTGGCACCCGATCTAAATGTATCTTCTAATGTGTGCAAAGCAGTGTGATGTAGCCTCTAAACTAAACCACGCGGAGAAGAAAATTACATCGTTATTATCGTGAGGCATGGGGCATTGTGGTGACGGTGTAGCAGTCCCAGTCTCCACCATAGTAAAAAAAATAAAAAACTTCTCTGTGAAGGTTACGGCACACTAGTCCTGAAGCAAAGTGGATTCGGGTCGAAGCATTAAGCAAAACATACAGGATCCTCCTAGCTGGTTTGGCTCAGTGGATAGAGCATCGGCCTGCAGACTGAAGGGTCCCGGGTTCGATTCCGGCCAAGGGCACATGCCGGGGTTGTGGGCTCGATTTCCAGTGGGGGCCATGCAGGAGGCAGCCAATCAATGATTCTCTCTCATCATTGATGTCTCTATCTCTCTCTCCCTCTCCCTTTCTCTCTAAAATCAATAAAAAATATATTAAAAACAAACAAACAGGCAGGATCTTGTAAACTCACCACGCCTTTTTCCCATATGACTGACATCCGGTCCTCAACACCGTTCACCCCGTTGGGAATCTTAGTAAAGTCATCCTTCCCGAGAGCTTTCTGGCAGGTGTTGAACGTGCAGTTGTCAGTCCCCGTTGTGGTCAGATCCCCACTGTAACAGAAAACCCACCAGAGGATGGGGGTGAGTAGACAGAACGGGTCAGGAGGAAACCACCACAGCCTCCCCTAGTCTCCTGACTCCCTTCGCAACCGAGTGTCAGAAAACTGCAGTGGGAAAGGAGTAGCTTTTTCAAAGACATACTTCACCCACTCCCATCCCTCCTGTAGGAGGCACTTTTGGAGAATACTCTTACGAGAAACGTGATGATCTATTCTAAGCTCGGTTCCATCACTTACGGGTTCTGTGATTACAAGTTTGTCCGATGCTCAATTTCTCATCTAGAAATTGATAATTATATGAGCTTGATGACAATTATTTCAAGATCATTGGCAATAATGAAAGTAAAAGTTCCTGGTGAGGAGGGTACTACACAAGATGTACCATGGGGAGCCACATGAGCAGAGGCAGTTCCTCTGGGGCAGCCCCTGGCCAAATGGGAACGTTGCGATGAGGGGAGACGTGACATTGGTGGAGGATGTTGATGTCAGCAGTGACAGGAATCCTGCTTTGACTTCTGAATAACCTTGGGGATGTAGAAGTGTGAAGGAGGGAGGAGGCTGAAAGGAAGGGGCAAGTGAACTCTTATATCGTCTGTTGTGAGAAGTTCTCTGTTAACTTGGATATGAGAATCTGTGAATGGGGAGTGTCAGGATATCCGTGAATGATGCAGTTCTCACAAAAACAACATAATGTCCCCGAAAGTAGTGTCTCTGAAAATAGTTCCGATGGCCTTTCATGAGGATCACCTACTCACAGGGAGGATTTTGCTTTTCCACCCCCTAGAGTGGTTCAGCCCTTGATTGTAACCTGTTATACCTGCACAACAGGTACATCTGGTTCCCAGGTTATATCACCATAGGGAAAAAGTCAAGAATATTCTGTAGGATAAAAATAAAGCATAATGAAGAGACCTGGCTCGAGGCAACAAGAGACAGAAAAGACGAGGAAAAAAATCAGAAGAGAATAAAATTTCAGTAAAAATGATCTGATTTCTCTGTGTCCAGGAGAGAGATTCTGACGCTATTTCATCACATAATTAAGCCAATGCTCTTTGGTCTCCAGATGAAGGACAGTCCCAGAGCCTGTCAGATCAAGTAGAACAGAATACTGGGAAGTCCGTGGAAGGTCCAGATGGTAAAAAAAGATCTCTGCTCGAACCCGAAACTCATCAAACACCTCATTTTGGCAAAAACACTTCACAGTCATCTGCTCAATGATTACTTAGCCAATAGATTCATGAGGTAGTCAGGAGTTGAAGGGTCTGGTCTCAAGGGGGGCCCCATAACGTAGTGGGCTGCGTGGTGCCATTCTTTATCCCAGTAGTGAGTGCCATCTGTGCCCAGACTTGCGGCTATGGGTTCTCCATACACCACCTTCCCTGGAAAGTTAAAAGGAAGCATTCAGCACCTTACCGTGTTCTTAAAAGAAACCAACCGACAAACACGTAAATATTCCTCTCTCCCGTCTTCGTAAAGGATAATATGAATCCTAAACCTTTAGTGAGCAGGACTTAAAAATAAAAACTACTTTTTTATGGAGCATTTACCATGTCCCAGCCAATGTGCATTGTATATTATGGCAATGGTTGTGCCCACTCACTGATATCAGACTTGGCCACGTGGATGACTTCGGCCAATTAAATAGGAATGGCAGCGCCATGTGCTGCTTCCAAGCAGGAGTTGTTAAAACCACAGTGAGCCCTAGCTGGTTTGGCTCAATGGATAGAGCATTGGCCTGCAGACTGAAGGGTCCCAGGTTCGATTCTGGTCAAGGGTACATGCCCAGGTTGTGGGCTTGATCCCCAGTGGGGGGCCTGTGGGAGGCAATGATTCTCTCTCATCGTTGATGTTTCTCTCTCTCTCTCTCTCTCTCTCTCT
>NW_005370223.1:7112593-7138957 GCF_000412655.1 Myotis brandtii
GGAAATTAACTGCTTTCCTCAGGGAGCACTGACAGTGGATGGCCACCAGCTGCCCGAGTCATATTAAATTGGAAAGTAGCACCCTATTATCTCACAGATCATTTCTCCCTCAAACTAGCCACTGTCCTCCAGCTAACCTAGGAGTAATGAAAAACCAGGAAAGCAAGGCTTATTGAAGCCTAACGAACGTTGCTTCTTACATCACCTAGTATCAGACCTTGGTCAATAAAAGTTACCCCCCAGGGACTTAACCACTGCTAATACACACACACACTAGGTGATCCCACCCCGCTCCTGTTGGTCACTGTCCTAGTCCCAGGAAAGGGGAAATACCGTTAGCATCTCTTTCTGGTGTCTGAAACAAGCAATCGTTTTTAATATAAACTAAGAGCTAACGTGCTATTTTCTGGAGAGGTTACAGGATGGGCACACTATTTTATTTGCAGGTATGAAGAGATCTCTCAGTTCCGAGAGGACTTCTTACAGGTGCGTGGACAATGAGAAACTCAGGGACTTGATCAGCAATCACTTTGTAAGTCGCCAACTCCGGAGTCCCCATGGTGCTTCCTCATAGAGGAAGGGTCCTGGCCACTTGTTCTGTTCAATCATTTGGGCCATCAAGGTGATAAGAGAATGCTGTTCCAAAAGTTCTATAGTTGTAATAGCGCTCGGGAAATACTCAAAGTGTCAGCATCTACCAGGAGTCTGCCAGGACTGTTTTGAAACCAGAGAACAGCTAATTTCCTCGGAAGGGCTTAGCTCCTTTAAAATGTGACCGCCGCTCTTTCGTATCCAACAAGCTCTTTGTTAGCTGGGCTATTTTCAACAGTCTCTCCATGAAGCATCTGGAAATATCAAAAAACTGGAAACTGAAAGCGTAAACATTCCCAACTGCTCTTCCCCTATTTTACAATGGTTCTAGACATTTTCAAAGGACTGAACAGCATGCAAGAAATAAAAAGGGGAAGGCAAACAAGGGGCCTGGATAAGCCATAAATTGGAAAATCAAACTAAGCAATTTAGCATAATTGTGGGTTCTGTTAGATTTGGGCTAAAAATAAAGTCATAGCAAAGATAGCTAACATATGTATAGCGCTCTATAGTTTGCAAATATAGCTTGAAGGTCATATATCTCATTTGACCTTCATGGCAACTTTCATGCTGGTTTGACAATAAACTGATGCTCAATAAGACTAACTAAAGTGCCCAAGACACTAGGGTAGTAAGTGGTTCACCAGAATTAGAACCCTAGCATTCCGCTAGCATGTCATGCATATGCACTATGTTACTAGGAAACGTGCCATTTTTCATTTCTTGATAAAGAGCGTGTATTTTTATTTTTTAAAATGTTTTCTTTTTCATTGTTGTTCTTTTTTAAATTGAATTTATTGGGGTGACGTTGGTTAATAAAACCATACAGGTTTCAACTGTACAACTTCATAACACATCATCTATCTGCACACTGCATGGTGCACTCACCACCCAAAGTCAAGTCTCCTTCCGCCACCATCTCCCTTTGCCCTCTCCACCTCCCCCCACTCCCACCTCCCTTCCCCTCTGCTAATCACCGTACTGTTGTCTGTGTCTGGTTGTTTTTGTTTTTATTTTTTGCTTAATCCCTTCACCCTTTTCACCCAGCCTCCCAACCCTTCTACCCTCTGACAACTGTCAGGCTGTTCTATGTATCTATGAGAATGCTTCTATTTTGTTGGTTTATTTTGTTCATTAGATTCCACATATAAGTGAAATCATATGGTGTTTTTCTTTCTCTGATTGGCTTATTTCACTTAGCATGATACCCAGGTCCATCCATTTTGTTGCAAAGGGTGATATTTCCTCTTCTTTATGGCTGAGTAATATTCCCTTGTGTAAATGTACCACAGCTTTTTTTATCCACTCTTTTACTGATGGGCATTGGGCTGCTTCCCAATCTTGGCTATTGTATATAACACTAAGAGTATGTATTTTTAAAGGTTGAAGTCAACCACAAGCTATTTGTGGATGTGGCCAAGCAATTTTTCAATTTCACTTCCCGGTTTCACTTATGACTCTTAGCAGGTTGGTCGTGAAAAGTGCTGTACCTGTCCCGTCCGGTACCTCCGGATCACATTGAGACCAGGTGGCTCCAACAGCTCTTGGGAGATAGTACATCTTCACCATTAATGTCCTTCCCCCTATCCTGGCAAGTTTCCCATTATGTTGTAGCCTGTCTACCCATACATGCTCTCTCCTTCGTCCATCTTTTGGCTCAAAACCAAAAAAGACTCTGCACTTATGATGCAATCTCACACTTACAGGAGTTCTTCCCTCTGAGGGATTCTAAAGATTTTCAAATAACGAAACATGTCAAAACAGTCTAAACTCCCTCCTGACCAGACCACCCATTAATTAGGTGAAAGCGATGGAGCAGACGTTTACACCTTGTCTGGATTTGGGAGCAGCACTTAATCAAGTCGCAGAGACACTGGCGTAGGTGCCAGGAGTGGAAGCATTGGCTACCAAGCAGAAATCCAAACACAGTTATAAAAATAGCTGCTCCTAGCTAGAAGGGTTTGTTTTGATTTAAAATATCACATTTACAAAGGAAGACGATAACTGAGAAGGAAAATACACAGAAGGTCACACAGGTTTAGGTTCAAACCCTGATGCTGCTACTTGTTACGTGGTGACCTTGTTCAAGATGGGTCCTTGCTCTTAGTCTCAGTTTTCTCATCTATGAACTGGGATCCCAATGTCCCTCTGGTGTGGCAATTTTGTGAGGCTCAAATAAATTCATGTATATGAAAGTATCTAGCCTCTTCCTGCGACCCTGGAGTCACTTCATGACTTGAACTGAACTGTGTCCCTTGCCAAAATTCAAATGTTAAAGGCCTACCCCCTAGTATCTCAGAATGTGACTGTATTTGGAGATAGGGCCCTTTACAGAGTAATTATATTAAAATGAGGTCATTAGTGTGAGTCTTAATCCAATATGACTGGGGTCCTTATAAGAAGAGGAAATGTGGACATAAACATTATGTGAAGACAAAAGAAGGGAGGGGAGAGACAGAGAGAGAAACATCGATGTGAGAGACACGCATCGATTGGTTACGACCACGTGTGCCCCAACCAGGGGCCGAGGATCAAGTCTGCAACCAAGGTATGTGCCCTTGACCAGAATCAAATCTGTATGCGGGCCAATGCTCTAACACTGACCCAAACCGGCCAGGGCTGATTTGGTGTTCTTTATGTCCAACCCTCCCCTACTCCCATTCAGTTCCTGTTTGACCACATGCCTTGATCACATGCCTTGATCACATGCCTTGATCACATGCCAGGGGTGTGAAATCTTTCATGATGATTTACTCTGAGAGATCTGCTACCTCTTTGACAACTGTGCATTAGAGTATTATCACCAATACTATTGCGATAAGTCTGACTCAACTAGAACATTTGGGGTGACATTTCAAATATTCCTTATTTATAATCCCTTTGGAAAGGAATTTAGCAACATCCAAAATGCACATATGCATTTACTTTTACAACCTGCTGTCCCACTTCTAGAATTTTGTGGGAGGCATTAAAATGTCACCCCAAAGACATCCATGTCCTAATCCCCATAACCTGTGAACACGTTACCCTACATGCAAAGGGGACTTCACAGTTGTGATGTGATTATGCACCTTGAGACAGAGAAATAATCCTGGACTAATCAAGCGTGCCCAAGGCCACCCAGGGGTCCTTAAAGTAGGGGAGGAAGGCAGAAGAGGTGATCGGAACAATGCAGTGTTCCCACCCACCTTGCTGGCTTTGAGGACAGAGAAAGGGGACATGAAACGAGGAATCCGTGTCGTCTCTACAAGCTAAAAAGGCAGGGAAGAGATTCCACCTAGAGCCCCACAAGGCCTGCTGACACCTTGGTTTTAGCCCAGCCAGACCAGACTACTGGCCTCTAGAACTATCAGCTAATGAGATTGTGTTGCTTTAAGCCACTAAGTTTGTGGTAGTTAGTGCAGCAATAGGAAACGAATTCACCTTCCACAAATATGAAACAGCATATGCATCAGCCCATCACTGTGGTCCTATTTGTAACAACTTAAAGTCTGGACACAACCCAAAGTGCCATCATTAGGGACTACCTGAACAAATACAGTGGCATACTTTGCCCCTGTAAATTAGTATGAGGAATTTCTATACCTAACATTAGCTGACTTTTAGGACATATTTTTAGTAGGAAAAAAGTATGGTACAGAACACTGTATATAGTATTTTATCTTTTATGTAGGAAAGAAAGAGAAGTAAAAATATACATATATTCTTTTTTTCATCAAGAGAAAAATTATAAAGATAGGCTAGAAATAAATTAATAAAAACAATCACTTTGATGAGGATCTATTTTTAACATATAATTTTGTGTTTTACATATTAAAACATAAAATTTAAAATAATTTAAAATAAAATTAAATGTTCATACTTGAGTTGTCTATCTAGGATTTACATTCTAAAACCTTCCCTAGACTTTTACTCAGCTCCTGATGGAATTCTATCCCAGAGCAAATTAAATACCCAAGATCAAGAAACTGTTTCCTGACAGATCTGTCAAAATTGCAGCTTGCTGGAGGGTTAAGATCGCAATTTCTGCTGAATTTACTGTTTTTCTGAATCATATTCTGACATTATGGATCTGATTGACAGGCTGGAATGGTACACGACTTAAAGCAAATAATTATAGAACAACCCATTTCATAAGGTTAGCAACAGTGCCATCTGGTGGCTGTAACTTTAAAAGTGCAGTATTTTCTTTATGAAGTGTGCTCTTCTAACTGAAATTACATTATATGTGGAAGAGAAGGGGAGCAACCAGAAATGGTTGGTAGTAAGACCTTATTAACTTATGTGTGATATCAAATTAATTCTTAACACAAAATATTGATGGATTCCATTTTTAAAAATCCTCACCCAAGGATATATTGCTTTTTAGAGAGAGGGGTCAGGAGAGAGAGAGAGAGAGAGAGAGAGAGAGAGAGAGAGAGGCATCGATCCCTTGCTTCCCATACACACCCTGACTGGGGGTCAAACCCACAAGCCCTGATGGGTAATTGAACCCGCAACCTTTTGGCGTACAGGATGATGATCCAAACAACTGAGCCCCCCAACCATGACGATAGAATACATTTTAAGAATGCATTTCAGTGGCACTAAATCCTTACTGAACCTTCATGCAACAAGATGCAATTTTGAAAAATGTATAGGTGTCCCCCCAAAATGTAATTATAAAGGCAGTGCTAAAATACATTTCCTTTTCAAAATTGACCCATCAGCTGTTAAAGTGTGTTTACATTTTAGTGTCTATTTTCATAGTTTTTATAATCGATATTATAAAAATGCAGCCAGATTCAGTTTAAACTAACAAACAGCCAGGATGATTTATAAGACTATATCTGATTATTTAGGTTTCTAAAAGTGAAATGATAGAAACAACTAGTATGTCTCAGGAGGGTCTAAAGCCATTGAATAAAATGCACCTAATTTGGTTTCATCCTTCCTTAACCAGTACTGGCAAATGAATAAGATTATTTCTCTACCTAATTCTTATCAATAATAGGAGATTTTTTTCTCTCTCTCTTTTTTTGTATGATGACTATTTACATATTAAATTGAACTACAGAACTGAGACTGCCCTGGCCAGTGTTGCTAAGTGGTTAGAGTGCTGGCCGGTGCACCAAAGGGTTATGGGTCCGATTTCCAGTCAAGGGCACATACCTGGGTTACAGGTTCATCCCTGGCCCTGGTCAGGGAGCATGTGGGAGGTGCAACCAATCTATGTGTCCCTCTCACATAGATGTTTCTCTCTCTCTCTCTCTCTCTCTCTCTCTCTCTCTCTCTCCCTCTCTCTCTCCTTCCCTCCCTTCTACTCTCTCTAAAAAAACCAATGGGAAAAATATTCTCAGGTGAGGATTAACAAAACAAAACAAAAAGACCTGAGACAATATGGGGTAAAAATAACTTTGGTTTTAAAATTGTAGCATAATTGTCATAAAAATACTATTTGGATAAGTGTTTCAATTGCACCAACACCCAACTTGTTATGAGACAAATCAATGCAATTCAAAAAATAGTTGCTGAGACCTGCTACTGCGTGCCCTGCACTATGCCGATTCGGGCACTGGGAGGAAAAGTGGAGGCAGATGCCTAAGAGACAGACAGAGACGCTTCCTGAAGTTAGCTGGAGAGTTTGCATTTAGCCATCAGATTCGAAAATGGGCTAATAGTGGTGTTAAGGGTGGGACTTGTGGCTAAAGGAAATGTCTAGAGCAGTGGTTCTCCACCTTCCTAATGCCGAGACCCTTTAATACAGTTCCTCATGTTGTGGTGACCCCCCAACCATAAAATTATTTTCGTTGCTACTTCATAACTGTAATGTTGCTACTGTTATGAACCGTCATGTAAATATCTGATATGCAGGATGTATTTTCATTGTTATAAATTGAACATAATTAAAGCATAGTGATTCATCACAAAAACAATATGTAATTATGTATGTGTTTTCCAATGGTCTTAGGCGACCCCTGTGAAAGGGTCGTTGGACCCCCAAAGGGGTCGCGACCCACAGGTTGAGAACCGCTGGTCTAGAGGTTCCAAGGATGACGAAGAAATAACCTGAAGGGAGAGAAGCAGTCATGAAGGTGAGGAAAAGGGAGAACAAAAATAGACATGCAGGGAGGATGGTTAGGGAGGAAGAGCAGTTGTGGAAACTCATGCGCCACTTTCTCGCAAGCAGAAGAGAGCTTGCAGGCGTTTCACCTCACGCGTTAGCTAATGCGGAGTCATAGTGAGTTACCATCTCTCCTGGCATCCGCGACCACCTTTGCTGCAGACTTGCTCATCACGTGCACGATGTACAGGGGGCAGTTGATGGCGCTGGCGATGGTGATGGCTCTCAGCGTGGCCTCTGCCTCCACGGCTTCTGGGCGGCACAGCTCGTGGCCCTCGGGGCCTGTGATCCCCAAAGCCAGCATCTTCTTTGCTCCCTAAAAGGCAGCAGGAACACACAGATGGGCAAGGAAGGCTTACTAATAACAAATGCCGTTATGTTATTGTGAAAGAAATACACTGGCAGGCTTTTAGATCTGTTAGGTGTGTGTGTGTGTGTGTGTGTGTGTGTGAGATGCATGTGCGTGCATTTGGTAAAAATAAACTTAATTCTCTGATATGCTACTTTTCACATACATATTTGACAATTAAATTATTTTGATAGAAAAGGTGGAAAAGATATGAGATTAGTTCTAATCACTCTTTGAAAAGCAGTGTTTATATTTAAGACTTACTGGTTCAGAATAAACAAAAATATGCTAATCCCCAATATCAGATCCTTGTTGAAATAACTCATGGTATTATATTATGTAGTTAATTCTACTTTTAAAAATATATTTTTATTGATTTCAGAGAGCAAGAGTGAGAGAGAGAGAGAGAGAGAGAAACATCAATGATGAGAGAGAGTCATTAATCGGCTGCTTCTTGCATGCCCCCTACTGGGAATCAACCCTAAAACACAGGCATATGCCCTGACCAGGAATCAAGCGACCAGTTATTCTGCTGTTTGGTTGATTTGCATATTAGCCTTTTATTATATGGGACATGTTTGAGATCTAATATAATAGCTGGTTTGAGAAAAAAAAATCCTTATTCAAATGCATATAATACCTGAGTAAAATTCAGAGCAGAGACTCAAGTAAACAAAATTGAGTGTTTCTAAACCTGAGAAAATTAGTGTCTTCCAATGAATCGCATGCGCTGACCTCCTTAGGGCCAATGTCTGCACCGTAAGTCGCGGCCGCCGTCATTGCGGTGGAAGCTGTGGAATGCGGCTCTTACCTCTGCGATCAGGTCTCCGTTTTCCGCGTGGACCTGCGCAATCGCTCCGATTTCCTTGCACCGAGAGAAGGCCGCGTACAGCTCCGCGTCCCTCACCATGTACACGTCCTTATAGGCCATGAACATCTTAAAGGAGTTCACACCTTTATCTCGGGTAAGGATTTTCATTTCTTCTTTCACCTAAAAGGAAAGAACAACAAGAAAATGTCACTGTTTAATTGTTTAAAATACATTTTTATTGATTTCAGAGAGGAAGGGAGAAGGAGAGAGAGATAGAAACATCAATGATGAGGGAGAATCATTGATGGGCTGCCTCCTGCACGCCTCCTACTGGGGATCAAGCCCACAATCCACACATGTGCCCTGACTGGGAATCCAACCATGACCTCCTAGTTCATGGGCTGATTCTCAACCACTGAGCCACACCAGCTGGGTGTCACCGTTTAATTTAAAGATAATTTCAATACTTTCCAGAACATTGCTTTTGGAGAAGAATTAAGTAAAATAACAGTTTAATTCCAGAAAAAAGCTGCAATTAAGGCCTTGATCTTTCCCCCTTTCATCTCCTGTGACAATACTTCTAAGTCATGGAAGAGTTTATAGTTTTCTCCGAAGTACTTCATTTGTAGACTTGGAAATAAATTTGCAGCATGTATCTTTCAATATGAGGATACCAACCCTGCCAAGACCTTGATCTCGGACTTCTAGTCTCCAGAACTATCCTATATAATAAAAGGCTAATATGCAAATAGACCGAAGGGCATAACAACCCATCGCTATGACATGCGCTGACCACCAGGGGGAACGTGCAGAACATGGCAGGCTTCGGCAGCAGGTGGCAGAGTGTGGAACATGGTGAGTGTTGGCCACGGTGGGATGATGGAGCAGGTGAGCGGGGACACCAGACCAAGGTGGGGTGCCAGTCGCTGTCATTGGGGTGAGCCTCTGGTGGTTACTGAAAATTCTTTGCTCCTGCGTGCCACGGTCCTGCCCGGCGTTTGCACCTGCTGCCGGCACCAGCCCCAGAGCCACTGCTTGTACCTGCTGCCGGTGCCCAGCACCAGCCCTGAGGGCTTCTCCACCTCCCCCTGCTCCTGAGGGGCGATTGGGGCAGCAGCCACCACTCACACCCACTGACAGCACTGGCCCCGCTCGCACCCACTGCTGGCACCAGCCCCAATTGCCCTGCACTGTCAGCAGGTGGGAGTGGGGCTGGCGCTATCAGCATATTGGAGCGGCAGCGGTGGGAGCAGGGCTGAAGGCAGACAGGGGACCAGGGCCATGGCAGGAGGTGCCGGGTGGGGGCGTGGAGGATGGGCCAAGACCCGCCCTTGTGTCCACCGCAGCCTCGCGGCCCAAAGTTCCTTTCAAGGTGCATGAATTCATGCACTGGGTCCCTAGTCTATAATAATAAAGGTATAATATGCAAATTGACCAAATGACTGAACAGCAGAACGACCATCCAGATGACCTTCCCAATGACCATGCTATGACATGCACGGTGCCAGGCCAGCCAAGGTGGGTGCGATGTGATTGGTCTGGGGGCCCCGCCATTGCCCCATGATCGCCCTGCAGAGGGAGGCCCAGGCCACCTGGCTAGCAGCGCTGTGGCGAGTGGGCAGGGCCTCCCTCTGGGGGGCAATCAATCTGGGGGCCCCGTGATCGATTGCCCTACAGAGGGAGGCCCAGGCCAGCCAAACAATTGCACCCCATGCCTGTCACCCTCAGAAGGAGGCAACTGGTGGTGGGAGGAAGGGGAGCAGTGCTGCACAGATGGCAAGCAGGCAGCAGTGGGGGGGGGGGGGGCGGGTGATCGATTGCACAGAGGGAGGCCCAGGCCAGCCAAACAATTGCACCCCATGCCTGTCACCCTCAGAAGGAGGCAACTGGTGGTGGGAGGAGGAAGAGCAGTGCTGCACAGATGGCAAGCAGGCAGAGGCGGGGCAGGGGAAAATCTGTGTTTTAACAATATTCACCAGGTGACCATTGGCATGTGAAGGGGTGAGAAGCACTGGTAAGGGTGAATATCATCACTTTTGCTCCAATAACATAAGAGGGGAGGAAAGGAGGAAGGGAGGGAGGGAGGAAACGAGGAAGGCAGGAGGACCTAAAAGCAAAAGAGATCAGATGCATCGCTTAGAACGGCATTTTTGGAGAAAAATTAACTTTAGCTGTGAACTATGAACCTTGCTAGTATATTTGCTGATCTCCCTGTTAAAAACTGATGACTTGTTTTATATTAACTTGGTGTCTAAAGCCCAGTTTTTAGGGGGAGGTGGGAGCCAAGTTACCTGGTAACGTCAAATAAAGTCAGCCTTGTGAACGCTTTCTGGCAAAAAGACTCCTGAATTAAGTCCAATGTGGAAAAACGTGTTGTTGATTTAAATTGCAAGTAAAAATGTCTTCTAAAGCACACATACAAGTTTACATGGGGAGAAATGGACACATTTTAACATCCCTCAAAACTGGTTTCCTAATCCGAATCAGGTGGTCATTTCTGCTACGGCCTAAGTAATTAGAAGATGCGGAAGGCTGGTTTAAGCTCCGTCATGATACGATCTGACCAGCTGGTGAGATTAGCACAGCTTTGCAGAAAGGGCACCGGTTAGGGGACAGCTGGGAGGAGGCCCTGAAAACATTCCCGTCTGTTCTCCTTTCTCTTTCCAGTGCACAAGAGTCGGGGAGGGGAGGGGTGTGTGGGAATAGAGGCATCCAGTTTTAAATGGGAATGTCCTTGGTTTATTTCCATAAATTAACCAATTCTAATTAAAGTTCCGGTCTGTGGGAAAATACTATTTAAAGGAGTCTGGAAAGGTTGAATTTGAGGAAAAGAGAGACCAGTACTTTTTTTGTTGGATATTTTTTCCATTAATTTTTAGAGAGAGTGGAAGGGAGAGGTGGAGAGAGAGAAATTACTTGCCTTCTGCATGCTCCCTGACCGGGGTGGGGATCAAACCTGCAAAGCCAGGTACACCCCTGTGCCCTTTACCGGGAATTGAACCTTGAGACCCTTCATTGTGCAGGCTGACGCTCTAACCACCAGCCAGCGTGGGAGATCAGTCCTTTTTAAAATTACATGTCATGAACTTAATATTAGGAAAGGCTATTGTGAATTATTATGAAGGATTTTCGCTATCATCTCTATGTGATTTTTAAAATTTTAGTTTTGGAAATTGACAATACTTCACAGGAATCAAACTTCAAAAGGTGCCAAAGAGCAGGCGATGACACATCTTCCCTCCAGTTCTGACCCCCAGCCGTCCACCAGTTTCTCACGTTTATTCATCGCCAGTTTCTCGGTCTTGCACAGAGAGAGGACTAGGGAACTGAAAAGAAGCTGCCCCCCCGGGCGGCTCACCTGGTCACTCCACCAGGTCACGGCCACGTGCAGGCTGTAGTCGCAGCAGACCGTGGGGTCCGCCCAGCTCCGCCAGGTCTCGAAGGCTTTGAGGAGGGAGCTGCCTTTCTGAGGAATGGCAAAATCGATGATCATGGTGGTGCCTCCCGCCAGGGCCGCCTGCAAGCACAAGAGGGTTCCAACAGGTGAGACAAGTCATTTGTCTCCTTGAACAACATGCATTTGCAAGCACTTGGGCAAACCTGACGGGTCTGGGAAATTGCACAAACATGCCGCCTTTAAAAGGCACAGAGGGACGCAAATAGCCTTCCCATAAATTGCAGTTTGAAGTATTAAAACTGCTTGAGTGGAGCCTTTGAGCTCTTGCTTCCAGACATTGTCCTCGGTTTGGCTCAAAGAAACGCTTATAAAAATTAAATAAATAGACAGGACTGCTGGAGCTACCTCTGTCAAAAGAATGGCAGGTCTGATGAAATGAAAATGGCTTTGATCCAAAGAAAACAGGAAGACTATAAAAAAAACCCAAAATGGAGAAGTGGAGAAGATTCATTTTTTTTCCCTTTAAAAAACTATCTTCATCCTGGCAAAACCCCGTTTTATCAGAGTCAATCTTGGTGAAGTGTATCTCCAACTACCCTGTGATCCATGCTGAATCCTTGGAGACTCAACATGGTTCCCACCCCACCTTCATTCATCACGACCTCCTGGTGACCCCTCCATCTTTCCTGAATTCCCTTCTCTCCCCTCTAGCCCTTCCCCTGCCTCTGGTCTTAGTTCAGACACTTCTCATCCCCATCTGATCATTATGTCTCCGGTTTAGCTCCCACTCGCTCCAACACGAACCCTTCATTGCACCTAGAGGGATGAAGTACAGATATGACCTTGGCTCCTGAGCTTAAAACTGAATACTTCTCACTGACTCTGGAATAAAGTTTAATCTTCTGAGTATGGTCCACAAGGCCCTGCGAGATCTGCCTCAACTTTCATATTCTCCTTGGCATACACATTACATTACATCAAGACTTACATTACATTACATTACATTACATTACATTACATTACATTACATTACATTACACAAATATTCAGAGCAGCATTATCCATAGTAGCAAGAAGTGAAAAACACCCAAATGTCCATAAGCTGATGAATGAACAAAATGTGGTATATTAATACAATGGAATATTATTTGGCCATAAAAAATGAATTTCTGATACACACCTCAGAATACATTAAGCTATGTGAAAGAAGCCAGTCACAAAAGATCGAATATTGTATGATTCCATTTATATGAAATATTCATAAGAGGCAAATCCCTAGTGATAGGAAGTGGAATAGTGGTTGCTTGGGGCTGGAGGGGTTGGGGAGAATCAGGTGATAGCGAAAGGGTTTCTTTTGGGGATGATAAAAATGTTTATAATTGTGGTGCGCACTCTGTGAATATATTTAAAAACATTGAAACATACACTTTAAATGGCTGCATTGTATTGTCTATTAATTACATCTTAATAAAACCGTTACCAAAACAACAACAGCAAAAACCACCTACCCCATGGAATCCATTAATTACACAGAGTGAGGAGGGGGCAGGATATAGAAATAATCCAAGGTTCTGCCCTCAGGGTGTTTATCATCTCGATGGGGAGATGGGATATGAAGAAATAATTATAACAAAATATTCAGATTGTGATTACAGGTAGCACATATACTTCCATAATAAACAGTAGTACAGAAATGGTTAAAGGGAGGTGAAAATTGCTAAGCTCCCTAGAAGAGGCCCAGGGAAAAGATAGTGGTACAAATACATGTATGCACTATATGAATTAGTCCAGACTGTGGGTGGTTTTCTTACAAGACTGAACATGTGATGGTCAAAGGCCTGTTTTTCTAAAACTACAGCAGACAACTTCCTGGGGCTACAACTGGAATAAGGATGTATCACACCCCCCCACCTCCCTAATTAACCAGGAGCAGGAGAGGGAGGGTGGGAGTGGCCAGCTGCCTTTTTTGGTTTCTTCTGGTTCTGTTTCTCCTCTCCACTCCTCCTTCCTCTCCTCACCCTCACAACGGGAAGGCATATAGAGAAACTGTAATGCACGGGAGAGGATCGCCGGGGCCAGTGTGGACGAATGGATGAAACACAGACCCGGCCTTTTTCCCAACCACTGGCACATTAGCCACGGGCCACAGGGACCTCGGCTGCTCCCCTGGGTCTTACTGAACAGCTGTCAGGCACCATCTGGCCCCCGCCTCCTCTTGGACCTCTTTCTTCCTCTTCTGGTCTTTCTGGTCACCCAGGGTCCTTTGGTTGCTCAAAGTTACCCCAAATTCCTGAATATTATTTCAAGATCTAAAATGTTCCCTTCTTTACACAGGATCCAAGGAGCCACATGCCAGAGCTGCAGGTCTGTAATCCCAACTAGAGTGGACTCGCCCCCGCCCCCCGCCGCCTGGGGGCGGGGGGAGGGTGGGATGGAGACCTGCTCCTCTCAAGACACACTTGCCTCTCAAGAGGCACTTGTTTACTAAATACCCGGTTCTGGGTTAGGCATCTCAGACTCAGCTCATTTAAGTAAGCCTCACTACAGCCCCAGGGGTAGGGATTGCTTTCCTATTTGACAGTTGAGCATACGGAGGCTCAGAGATGTCAAATGACTCTCCAAGGTCACACAGCTGGCACATTCTCATTGGTGACATGGAAGAAGATACGATTTAGAGCAGGAGGTCTTACGTTCAGCCTGCTCCTGGCCTCAGCCTCATGCAGATCATGCCCCCTTGTCTGGCCTTCCAGCCAGTGTGACGTGCTTTCCAGCCTGTCGCCCCAGGTCAGTAAGTGAATCATCGCTTGGAGAGATGCAGAGGTTGGCAAAACCAATCAAGCATTTAGGAAACCAAAAGCCAAACAAAACAAATCCCGTCAAACTATGAATTGTAAATTCACAAGTGAAATGCAATGTTTTTGTCGTTGTTACTCCTCACCTGAGGATAGTTTTCCATTGATTTGTAGAGAGAGTGGAAAGGAGGTAAGGTGGGGGAGAGAGACAGAGAGAGAGAGAGAGAGCACGCAAAAGGTCAATGTGAGAGAGACACATTGATTAGTTGCCTCGTGGAGGCCTGACCTAGGGCCTGTCAAACCTGCAACCCAGATACATGCCCTTGACTGGGAATAAAACCTGATGCTCTAACGACTGAACCACACCAACCAGGGATGAAATGCAATTTTATTAAACTTATGTGATGTTCATCAGTGTGCCAATCACTAATGCAATAATGTTCCCCTAAAAGATTTATGAGGAAGAACCCATACTAGAGCTTTTTTGCCTTCACACAACTATTACCCATGGGATAATCAGCTTTATCCAGCAAACCAGTTGGTTAGAACACCACAGTCCCTGCCCTGGCTGGTGTGCTCAGTGGTTAGAGTGTTGGCCCAATCACCAAAGGGTTGCAGGTTCAATCCCCGGCCCTGGTCAGGGCACATGCAAGAGGCAACCAATTCAACTGTCTCTCTCACATCGCTTATGTGATGTTCATCAGTGTGCCAATCACTAATGAAATAACGTTCCCCTAAAAGATTTATAAGGAAGGACCCATACTAGAGCCTTTTTGCCTTCACGAAATTGTTCCTCATGGGATAATCAGCTTTATCCAGCAAACACCACAATCCCTGCCCTGGCTGGTGTGCTCAGTGGTTAGAGTGTTGGCCCAATCACCAAAGGGTTGCAGGTTCAATCCCCGGCCCTGGTCAGGGCACATGCAAGAAGCAACCAATTCAAGTGTCTCTCTCACATCAATGTTGATCTCTCTCTCTCCCTCCCTCCTCTTCCACTTCCTCCTCCCTCCTTCCCTTCCACTCTCTCTAAAAATCAATGGAAAAAGTATCCTTGGGTGGGGATTAACAACAAAAAGAAAAGAACACCACAGTTCCAGCCCACCTTAGATATTTTCAATATTTGTTTAATAATTCCTTTCATCAGCTGCTTCTAGATTCCCTTCACAAAATGTTCCTTCGACTTTCCCGAACATTGAAGGATGAGGAGAGCTTAGAGGAGGAGGCAGCAGTAAAGGATGAACATTTATTTCATATTTCTATGTAAAACCTAATTGTTTCCTTTGTTTTTACTGCTGATTGACTCCACTCCCCTTTTATTTGCCGTTAGCCAAACAAAATGCATTTACCTTTTCTAATCTGGGCTCATAAATCAATTCTTTCAGCTCCTAATTACCTTGGCTCTTCTCCCTTGAAAACCTTCCCGTTTATCTAAAAAGCTTCTTTTGCTAGGAAGACAGCTTGTGCTGTCTCAGGTGCAAATGTGATAGAACATAAATTGAGATAAACTCTAAGCAACAGTGGGGTCATCATTTTACATAACACAAGATTTTATTTAACAATGTATTTGGTTGTAAATCATTATTGAAAGCATCCCAAGCATTTTCTTCCTTCTTCTTTTTTTTCCTCCCCCACTTCTAAGCTCATCCTGGAACAAGTGATTTGTTTCACTAAAATCAATCACAGGACTTGCTCAACCCAAGTAAAACAAAAAGAAGTTCCAGCAGTGCGTTTGAGCTGCAGGGAGAAGAACGCTGGCTGGATTTGCAGCTTTCTCGGCGTCACTGAGACTTAGGGAAACAAGCCCCAACTTGTGTTTCCAAACCAGAAGCACATTCGGTTTTGTCAAGCTGTGCTCCGCATTGCTTCTCCATGCTCGTCTCCTGGTCTCCCCAGTTGGGAAATATTAATCCATCCAGCTGTGCAAACCAGACTTAGGAGTCACCCTTGAACTTTACCTTTCTTCTTCCTTACACCCCCAAATCCAATCCATCAGCAAGGCCCCCTCCCTCAGACTACCTCCTGCATATTCCATGAGTCTCTTTACTCCCTGCATGGCCTCCTCCACTGCCCAGTGCCATCTTCGCCTTCCGACTGGACTAGTAGCCTCTGCAATGTCACCTTGTCCCCAGCAATGCTGGCCACTTCCAATCTTGCATTGGCTTTTCTTTGCCCTTGGGATGAAGACAAGACAATTATGAGACATCCCACAGGGTCCCTGCATGATCTGAACTTGAAATAGCTCCTCAGCTTTGTATTGAGTCACTCCCCTCCCAGCTCCTTCATCCCACTCCAGGGACACTGTCTCTCCTCCTTCTCTTTGGAGAGCTCTGAGTGCCTCTCTGTCTCAGAGAGAGATGTCACCCAGCCCCTCCCCTGTTATTAGTCCAGTGAATCTTTTTTTTTTTTAATATATTTTTTACAGAGAGGGAGAGGGATAGAGAGTTAGAAACATCAATGAGAGAGAAACATCAATCAGTTGCCTCCTGCACACCTTCTACTGGGGATGTGCCCACAACCAAGGTACATGGCCTTGACTGGAATCGAACCTGGGACCCTTCAGTCCGCAGGCTGATGCTCTATCCACTGAGCCAAACCGGTTAGGGCTAGTCCAGTGAATCTTAACCCTAGCATCTTCTAGGGAACTTTTATTCCATCCCCCAGAGATTCTGACTCAACTGATGTCGTTTCATCTGTGTATGCCTTGTGCCCATTACATTAATATTCTTTAGATCTTTAAGGGAGAAAGGAAGGGAGGGACCAATGAATTTCCCACAAAGGCTATGAGTAGGAGTAATTACGATGATTCACGTTTACAATAGCAAAATGGAAAGGCAGTGTAATTGCATGTTAATGTGAGATTTCACTTCTCAAAAGCAGTGCTATCCCTGGCTGGATCCTTCTATGAAAATGTTAACATGGAATGTAGACTCTGAGCACATTTGAAAGCTGAATGCTCAGCTTGTCCAAAGCCCATTGCCTAATCAGTGTTAACTACGACTTTTAAAATAGCAGAACTACAGTCTATTTCTGTATCTATGCCTCAAATCACTTCTTCTTTCAAAGATTACATTTTGTTTCATTTTAAGCCATTTTTTAAGGTCTTTGCTTTTTAGCTGAGAACAGATCCGTAGGGTTCAGGAACTCAGTACTGGCACTAGAACATGCACTTTTTTACTTGGATAAATGAAACATAACTGACACGGTGCAGTGTCCTCCCTGGATTAGCTACTTGACATGTGAAAAGAGGAGTCCGAAGTGGCGAGGAGTCGGCTCTGGGTAATTACCGAAGCTCACTTAGAAAATAACCTGCTAAAAATACAATTTGGTGCCCGGCCAGTGTGGCTCAGTGGTTGGGCGTTGACCTATGAACCAGGAGGTCATGGTTCAATTCCCAGTTAAGGTACATACCTGGGTTGTGGGCTCGATCTTCAATAGGGGGCGTGCAGGAGGCAGCCGATCAATGATTCTCTATTATCATTAGGGTTTCTATCTCTCTCTCTTCCTCTCTGAAATCAATCAAAACATATTTTTAAAAAATACAATTTGGTGATGCCAGCCACTGTGACCGGCAACTTCACAAAAGGGAAAAATGCCAGACCTCGAGTATTCACTCGGAAATAGTCAATCACCAAAGTTAAGTCTGCAAGACCAAGCTTCTGTCTATACTGTATTATTAAGGCCAGGTAACACTGCAGCTCCCTAAGCTCTAGCTGCCTGCCACTGAGAACAAAGACCACGGTTTTCATCTCAATCACCCCAACCACGGTGCCTAGCACTTAGAGGCACTGTTCCCAAGAAACATTTGTCGACTGAAGTAACGGAATCTAACCATCATCTTGGAAAATCCTTAGTTGAGCGCCACTCTGTAGTAGGTGGCAGTGACAGGGCCCAGAAGTGTCACCACTGGGGAATACTGACTCATCAGCTGAGACTAGAAGCTTGGCCACACCTAAACAGCCCCTGTTTCAAAACTATGTTATCTCCCATCTATTCTCCCAAAGGCCCATTTGACTTTCCTAAAAGTCATTTGTTTCCTATAAGGTCTTTCTCCCCCAACTCCTTCCCCCTGTAAAGATGGTATGTATGTAAAGCCTCACAGTCTCACTGCCTCCCTGAGTCACATCTTTCTGGAAACTTGCAGAGACCTGAATTTTAAAGATCAGTCTTCTCTCTTGCTAATTTACTTTGTCAGTTTAATTTGCAACCCGAATAATGAAACCTAAGAGGTTGTAGAAAAAGTTTCTCCTCCCTGACAGCAGCATCATGAAAACCTTAATTTCTGCACCACTTCTGGGTGACATTGGAAACCTGCCTTCCAGACAAATGAAGGAGGAAATGGTGGAATTGAAAACGGTAGAGATCTCAAGCAAAGAAGCTGAAAGAAGGCAAGTCCTAGATTCTGTCAAGTTCAATTCATAGAACAGCCTCAGTAGGGCAAAGCGCTACTTAACACTGAGCAGTTTTAAATTAATATTTGAGATATTTCTTCTTCTTCTAATTAATAGTGTAAAGATTAACTTTGTAATCAATAAAGAACCACCCAAGGAAATCATACAATTATAAACTCAGAGCTGGAGTATGCAAGCAGCACAATAAGAACGCTCAAAGCTCAGCCTCACCAGCAATCAAAGAAATGTTCACTTAAAAAACATTAAGAAATTCTGTTTTTCCTGTTACATTGACATTGATTTTTTTTTAAAGTCAATATTCACAGGTAGCTAGGATGCAGTGAAATGAGAATTATAATGTACTGTTCATGGGAGCAGAAATTAAAAGCAACCTGGATATATGTATTCAACTCTTTCAGATGTATCTAATACTCACTGGCCGAGTCATTTCTCTCTGAGGGGTGATTTCTAAGTCAATCATCAAGAATCTGAGTAATGATTTACATCACAGTATACACAAGCAAAAACAAAAACCAAAAAAACTGGAAACCACCAAAATGCCCAACCCTGAAAAGAAGAGAATGAAGCTGTTAACAGTTTGGGAAACAGGATAAAACGTGGGTGAGGGACTTGGAGGGAAGGATAAACTTGGTTTGGAACATGCTGAGTTTGAGGTGCTGATGGGACACCAGGTTGTGGCATCTTCAGAAAGGCAGGAATGAGGCCTGGTGCATGGGCGATATGGGGACCAGACAGAAAGCTTTGACACAGACTCGACTCAGAGAGGATAACCAGGTCACGGAAATCACGTTCTTCAATGATAGTTAAGGTCACTGAAGAACGTGATTTATGGACGAGGCTGACTCCAAAGAGTGTGCACTAGGAGAAGGGAAACTGTTTATATGCCCCCCCGCCCCCAAGGAAACAACCTGAAAGGACAGAAAACAAAATGTTAAAATTATAGGTGATTTAAATCTTTGTACTCTTTGTACTCTTTTCCTTTAAAAAAAAAACCCCACACAGCAGTTTATACATTCAATCCATATATATTGAGCAACTATAATGCTCCAGAATTTTCCTAAGGGCTGAATGATGAGTATATATTGTTTTTCGGTAGTTTAAAAAAATATTTCTTAATCTTTATTGTTGAAAGTATTACATATGTCCCCCTTTCACCCCCAATGACCCCTTCTAGCCTGCATCTGCCCTTAAAAATATTTTTTTTTAAATTAAAGTTGTTCTTCTAACCAATCGTTTTACACATAAGGAAATGTTGACAGCCCTGAGGGAGGAAGTGACTTGCTCAAGGTCACACAGTCAGCCCGCAGAGCCTCTAAGCCCAGCCTGGAGCGCCAGCAAGCACCAGAAAAGGAGAGCTGGTTTGCAACCAAGTTTCCTGAGCACAGCTCTCCTCCAAGGTAAGGAAGTGCTATAAATACCACCATCAGCGTGTGCTTAATCATATACCTTCCACTGCCTTATTGTAGCTAATCATCTGGATGGCATTTCACCAAAAAGTTTCAGAGCAAAGTATAATTTTCTTTCTTGATAATTTTGAGGACTTTTTGTCCTTTACAAAAAAAAAAAAAAGTGTTCTGGGTGTTTTCCCAATTAAAAAAATATTCTTCCTCCCACTATGGATGCTGCCAGGTTTTTCATGCAAGTCCACCCACTCCGAGCTGCATCCATGTCTGAATATAAGTAGATATATCTGAAAACTGGCTGAGCTCTTATCACAGGATATAACACAAAGTCATAATTCCTTCAAGATTATCCAATTCACAATATCCATGGGAACAAAAATCCCATTGTCTTTCCTCACAGATCTTAAATTATTAAAAGACCACCAGACATCTAATATAGACCCAACAAAAATGAAATATGATTTCTGTAAAGCAGAACATTATTTCCATTAGTTATATCAGCTAGAAAGCTTTTACATTTAATTAAATAAATTAATTATAGCCTTTAAACCAACCTCTCACATGAATTAGATTTACAAAATATGTAGCCTTTGGTTGACCTATATTTCATTTTTTAAATTGGGCCCACTCACAATCCAGTAATCAATAAATACAATACCAGAAATAGTATCCCTATTTGTTAGATATTATAAATGATCAGCTTGGTGGATGCAAAAAGCAAACAGTTATTGATCTATTGGTCTAGTCTTTTGCGATCCATCTCCTGAAGGCATTGTGGATAAAAGGCCTTTTTGTTTTTATCTTTATTGTTGAAAGTATTACAGATACTTTCAAAAATAAAAATAAAAAATAAGCCTGGCCAGCATGGCTCAGTGGTTGAGTATTGACCTATGAACCAGGAAGTCACAGTTCAATTCCCGGTCAGGACACATGCCCGGGTTGCGGGCTCAATCCCCAGTGTGGGGCATGCAAGAGGCAGCCAATCAATGATTCTCTCTCATTATTGATGTTCTATCTCGTTCTCCCTCTCCCTTCCTTTTGAAATCAATACAAATATATTTTAAAAAAATAAAAGGGGAAATGTCATTTGGAACTTGACTTGTCAAGGACAGATTGTGTCTCCAAAACAAAATTTGAATCCAACTGTTCTTTTATAAACTAGTGAGGTTTTCTTATGAGTAAAAGGTCTCTGTTTGTGTCTGTGTATGTTATACATTATGTTGTAAATGTAAGATAATTTCCTACCTCCTATTAGTATTGTTAAAATTAATTTTAAGACATCTTACACTATTGCCAAGATTTGATAAAGTCACTTCAAGAAAATGCCAATTGGTAACTGCTTCCTTTCACAGCTGGCTCCCAGGAGACAAAGACTTTAAAGATCACCTGAAGATTTTGCTCATTCAAAAGATATTCTCCAACCTCCATGGAAGGCTCATCAGGCACCTAACCAGGAATGAACATCGCCCTCTCTCTGACACTCACCTCCACCTGCAGCGGACATCAAAGACTCCTTTCGGAGGAGAGGTGCTGATATCAGAGGTGGACAGCTATTCCAAGACTTGGACAAAGCCTGTACACCTTCGGACTGGTAATTTTTTTCTTTCTTTCTTTCTTTCTTTTTTTTTTTTTTTTTGAGAGAAAGCGAGGTGGGAGAGGGAAAAAGAGAGAGAAGCATCAGTGTGAGAGCGAAACATTGATCGGCTGCCTCCTGCACCCCCCCAACAGGGGATTGAGCCTGAAACCCAGGCACGTGCCCTGACTGGGAATCTAACCGTGACCTCCTGGTTCATAGGCCAATGCTCAACCACTGAGCCGTGCCGGCCAGGCCCCTCCTTAATTTTAAATGCATAAAAGAAACTGCAAAACTGTCATCCTCTGGAGCATTTCAGATCTTGCTTCCTGACAATTGTTGTCAGTTTGGCTCAAATAAACTCTTACAAAAATTCTCCAGCCCGGCTGGTGTGACTCAGTGGTTGAGTATTGAGCTACGAACCAGGAGGTCACAGTTCTTTTCCCGACCACGGCACATGCCTGGGTTTTGGCCTTGATCCCCAGCAGGGGGCATGCAGGAGGCAGCAGATCAGTGATTCTCATGGTTAATGTTTCTATCTCTCTCTCCCCCATCCCTCTCTGAAATCAATAAAAATATATTTTTAAAAATTCTCTATAGGTTGAACACCTCTTCTATCAACAGCATGAAATATTTTTGTCTCTCTCTGTATTTCAGGTTCCCATTTCTTTACCCTTAGACCTGATGTGGCTATGAATGCCTGTCTAAATGTCTCACAAACCTAATCCCTGTGATGTGAGTTTTGGTAACTGTCACTGCCTCCACACTGGGAAGGTGAAGGCTACTGTGTTTCTTAAGGATGACTCTGCTCTGTTTTTGAGAAAAGCCATCGCATACTAGCACACAACCTTATACAGGCTTTTCATCCATTATTTGCCACACTGATAAATCAAAACCGTAAATATTATTTCAGCGAGCATATCAGAAAGGAAGAGAACCTAGTAGGTAAAATCTCTAGCGGTGGCAGGCAGTCCTGACTTTGAAGAGCCACTCGGTCACTTATGAGGTGTGTGACCTTGGGCAAGTGACTTAACTTTCAATTTCCTCAATTGTAAAAAATTGGTAATGGCCCTGGGACTGTGGAAGAGAATGCACAGCTTGCCACGGTGCCTGGTACATAGCAAGTGCTTCATACAATAAATGATGTTTAACAGTATTAATAAGATGTTTTTCAGGTTTAATATATATAATGCAACCAGCATTTACAAAAGACTTATTCATCCCTCTTCCCCAAATCAGAAACCCCAACAATACTGTCTTGGGAATTACTGTGAAGACTAGAAAATAGGACAAAATAACTCTCTAATGCCTTCCTTTCCGAATGAGGTCAATATTCTAATATTCTAATGCTCCTGTTTATATTTACTCTCTCCTGGTTCCCTTTGATGGAGCCTCAGCTGTTCCTGGGGGTGATTATCTCCTGGGATCCGACCAACCACTTTTGAAGTAGACTTCTGTAGCTTAGGCCCTTTGTGAGCACAGTTTAATATTCAGCAGGAATTCAGTATTTGCTAAATCTCTGACCTTAACATCACTCACCACATTGCTTTCTGCTGAAGATCCTAAGCTAACAAAGAGCATGTTTTTGTTTAATGTTTTGACAACCTTGGAGTATACAAATGCCTGGTGAATCAGCTGGCCCCCAAGTCCTTTCAGATGTTGGCAACACACTATAGTATGTTGCAATGACCTGCCTTCTCACTATGGGGCTGTAAAACTGTTCATGCTAGGAACCCCAGAATGGCCAAGGAACAGATGGAAACTAAGAATCACCTCCTAGGACAGTGATGGCGAACCTTTTGAGCTCGGCGCATCAGCATGTTGAAAAACTCTAACTTAAGTCTGGTGCCGTGTCACATATAGAAATTTTTTTATATTTGCAACCATAGTAAAACAAAGATTTATACTTTTGATATTTATTTTATATATTTAAATGCCATTTAACAAAGAAAAATCAACCAAAAAAATGAGTTCGTGTGTCACCTCTGACACGCGTGTCATAGGTTCGCCATCACTGTCCTAGGGCCTTGGGCGCTCACCGGTACTCTTGAGAAAGGGAAGGAATGTCCCTCTCCCATAGCATCCCAACCCCTCTTCTTGGCTGCTTCCTCTAGAACCCTAATGAGAGAAAGGGGAAGTGGTGAGGGGTAGTGATGCT
Source organism: Myotis brandtii (assembly GCF_000412655.1). Lineage (NCBI taxonomy): Eukaryota > Metazoa > Chordata > Mammalia > Chiroptera > Vespertilionidae > Myotis > Myotis brandtii. Next base: position 7,136,180 of record NW_005370223.1, read on the forward strand.
GGTGGGCCTGGCAAACCCATGGTCAGAAAGAGCAGCTCCAATGGGGGTGTCAATGGAATGCCCTGCCATCAACAAAGCCCTTTGCTAATGATGAGTCTAGGACAGTGGTCGGCAAACCGGGCTCGCAAGCCACATGCGACTCTTTGGCCCCTTGAGTGTGGCTCTTCCACAAAATACCACGTGCGGGCTCATGTACAGTGTGATTGAAATTTCGTGGCCCATGCGCAGAAGTCGGTTTTCAGCCTGGGCGAGTCTATTTTGAAGAAGTGGCGTTAGAAGAAGTGGGGATACATTCGCTGAAGTTGACCCCTCAGATTGAGGACGTTTTTAGCAAAGGCCAGCTTAGGAGTACCCTAATTAAGTTAATAACAATGTACCTACCTATATAGTTTAAGTTTAAAAAATTTGGTTCTCAAAAGAAATTTCAATGGTTGTACTGTTGATATTTGGCTCTGTTGACTAATGAGTTTGCCAACCACTGGTCTAGGACAACAGAAAGTGCTTGTACGATAACTGAAAACAGGTTACAAAATTGTTGTTGTTAAAACTCACCGGAGGATATTTTTCCATTTTTGAGAGAGTGGAAGAAAGGGGGAGAGACAAAGAGAGAGAAAAACATGGATGTGAGAGAGGCACATTGATTGGTTGTCTCCCGCACATGCCCCAGTTGAGGCCAGAGATTGAGCCTGTAACCAAGATACATGCCCTTGTTTGGAATTGAACCCAAGACCCTTCAGTCCACAGGCCGACGTTCTATCCACTAAACCAAACTGGCCAGGGCCAGGTTACAACATTTTAAATACACGTACTTACACACACACATATAATCTCAGTTATGTTGAGTAAAAAACATAAAGGCAATTCACCAAAGTGTTGGTTGTCATGTGGGAGATTCTAGGTAATCTTCTTTCTATTTTTTCTATTACTTTTCCAACTTTTTATCATTTGGATTGCCTATCATTTGGTATCTGAGAATCTTACATAACATGTAAAAATCAGCTCATGAAAATTTGGCAAAGCCTGGGCGATGTTGTTCAGTGGTTAGATCGTCAGCCCTCTCACCCAAAGCTTGCGGGTTTGATTTCTAGGCAAGGGCATGTACCTAGGTTGTAGGTTCGATCCCCAGTCCTGGGCCTGGTCCGGGCTGCAGGAGGCAACCAATTGACATGTCTCTCTCACCTCTCTCTCTCTCTCTCTCTCTCTCCTCCACTCTCTCTAAAAATCAATGAAAAAAATATCCTCAGGTGAGAATTAACAACAAAAAATTTGGCAAATTTCAGTTTCTAGCCAAAGGGAAATATGAATGTTAAGCTTTCAAAACAAACAATGTTCTGTCTTACGAAAGACTTTGACCATTGCCCACATGCTGAAGGCTGACAATTAGTAACTAGGAGGAAGGCTTCCTCCCCAATTTGGATGTGAGCAGCCTGCCCCAGAGCCCCTTCGCTGGGTCAAATCATTCCTTTTTTCTATTAAATACTCTGGTCGATCATGGATGCTTGGGGCAGGTGAAGAGGGGGAGGTGTAAAGAGAGTAAAGTTGTTGGAAATCAGTAGGGTCAACAAACTACTGGCCAGGCTTTGAAAGCCTGAACTGCCTGTACTTGGACTAAATAGTCGTGTTTGTTTCACCCTCAAAGCATCGCCCTGGGGAAAACCTCAAGCACATCCTTGAATGAAGAGCTTAGGCCTGAAGGGTATCAATATGGAAGGAGCAATTTCCCTCACCACAGCCCAGAACACAAACCTCAAGGCGTGAGGGTTTGACTTTAGGGGAAGTGCTGAGTGGAGTTTGAAATACAGGTTCCAGCACAGCTGCCCTGCTCAGCTCCTGATCTTGCGCTCAGGAGCCTTGGAGAAACCTGTAAGGTTCTTTTCATTCACCTGCACCTCTAGGCCTTTGTGCCTGGAGAAACCCAAGCTCTCTCACCTGGGGGCCCGGGGGGAAGGTGACCTGATCCCCTACACCAGCCGCAGAGCTGCAGGTGCTCACGCAGCAGGAATCTGAGGCTGGATTAATGTTCCCCGGCCAGGACGGGAAGCCGTGGGACCAGGCCCCTGGATGCAAGGGGGAGTGCCTGGGAGGTCACACCTGGAATACTTCTTTTGGAATCCCTTGTCAGGGCTGTGGCTTTTCTTTTTTTTTTTTTTGGTTAATCCTCATCTGAGGATATTTTCCCATTGATTTTTAGAGAGAGCAGAAGGGAGGAGGAGAGACAGAGAGAAAAACATGGATGTGAGAGAGGCACATCGATTGGTTGCCTCTCGCAACCTGAGACCCAAGTACGTGACCTTGACCTGGAATCGAACCTGCGACCCTATAGTCCATAGGACGACGCTCTATCCACAGGGCAGGGCTGTGACGTTTCTCCTGGAGAGTGGAGGCAAATAATGTGGACGCGCTGGCTTCCAGCCCACCCAGACCTCTCACCACTCACCACACGGGCAGTAACTACCAGGTGGAAGTCTTTTTCATTTGCTTCTGGCTGGGAATGGAGGCGGGAGCAATACCTGGGAACGCCAACACCACAGTAGGGAAGGCTTGTGGGTTCCCATAGAACACGGGCGTCAGGAGGATAAACGGCGGAGAAAAATGAGGGCAAGAGAACTGACGGCCTTAAACTTGTCCAATTACCCAAATGGAGGGGTAGGAGACAGCTGGGTTCGCCAAGAGGGGCTGATGCCGGCGAGCAGGGACCCTAGAAACGGGGAGCTCAGCGTGGAGAACCTAATCCCAGCTCTGCACCTGCCCGGCGGCTGCGGCTCCCCCAGCCCCTGG
>NW_005370223.1:7139389-7142612 GCF_000412655.1 Myotis brandtii
GGGCGACCTCCTTGGAGATACCCAAGGCCTGGCTCCGGTCTCCGGCTCGGGCTACAAACGAGGGGCGAGTCCGGAGTCCCGGAGACCCGGCGGGTTTATCAACCGGCTTCCGGACGTGGGCTCCACCCCCAGGGCCGAGGGGCTGGCCCCAAAGGCTGGGACCCAACAGGAGATTCACACAGTTCAATGCAACACTCACCCTGAGCTGGAGAGAACCACTGGGCCTGGATTTCCTTTTAAATATTCATTAGCAAATCGCCACACAGTCCCAGTAATTGGCAGACTGAAAGTTCAGAGGAAAAGTATTTAATCTATTTGAAACAAGGGCAACTTGATATCAACTATTCTCCAAGTTTTAATGACGCAATTCATACCGGCAAGTTTTTCTTGGAAAATAACAGGTAATATAACTCCAAAGATCTAGGTGTGTTTTGTTTTTTCTCCCAGCTTTCCACAAAATGATCTTAGAAGCCTTCAGTTAAATCTTTTTTTCCCTCTTGGTATAAAATATCCTCATATATAAAATTGAGATAATATTTGTCCTTCCCCTCCAGGTGTGTGTTGAGAAGCAAATATGCTGACCAACGTAAATGCACCTTAATAAAAGGGGAAGCACCACACATACGTGTTTAACAAATACCAGCTTTGTAAGGACTGACCCCGAAGGGGGGTTGCATAGAGGAGTAAGCGGTAAAGATAAGTCACATTCTGCCAGGCCAGGGTGTCTCAGTGCTTGAGCATCAACCTATGAACCAGGAAGTCACGGTTCAATTCCCAGTCAGGACACATGCCAGGGCTGCGGCTCAGTCCCGGGTGGGAGGCATGCAGGAGGCGGCCAATCAATGATTCTCTCTCATCATTGATGTTTCTATCTCTCTCTACCTCTCCCTTCCTCTCTGAAATCAATAAAAACATATATATATTTTTTAAAAAGATAAGTCACATTCAGAGCTCAAGGAGCTAAGAGCCAGTGTGACGCACATACGTATTTCACTATGTAACAGAATATCTAAAGCGGAAAATTCTACCTTTGAGAGAGGATAACAAGAGTTTAGAGGAAAGGGAAAATTTATTTCTGCCTTGAAGAAAATTAAATATGGAAGTTTCACAAAGAGCTATTTGAACCAGAATATAAAGGACATGAACATATGGAAATGAGAATGGGAGAGGAATGGTGTTCTAGGTTGAGGGAACAAAGTAGGCAGAGGCACAGGGGAGGTGATGATGAGTTGAGTCTGAACTCCATGAGGTTAAGCTAGGGGGATAGGGTTGGACAACGGTGGACCATCCCTTTCCAGCGCTCAGGAAGGCGGGACAGCACTGCGTAGGGAAGGCAGGGAGGCAGATTTTCAAGGGCGCCATGACCAGATTCAGTAGAAAGGTTGGAGTGTGGTGGACATCTGCTGTTCCAACATCTATTCTTGTCCGTACCCTGCTAATAGTCCCTGAGTGTCTTTGGTGGGAAATCCTCCAACCACATTCTCAGAACACTTGCCTTGATTGTACTGATGGGAGCGCTGGCTCTGGGACTGACCTGCTCAACTAAACTCTGCCAATCACAATAGGAAATCCTCGCAGCCACACCGATGGGTGCAGGGGTGGGTACCTGTCCCAAGCAGACTAACTGTGCCCCGTGAGAGCAGACCCTACGACTTCTGAAAGGCTGAGCGGCTCAGTTTGTTCTTTCCTGCTGGATTTGCATCTGGGAGGGTGCAAGCAAGAGGCTCAGGCAGCTGGCTAGACAACACAGGGAGACAGTCCTTCTGTGGACAGAGCCAACACAGAGAACAGGTGGAGAGGCAGAAAGAGACTGGGTTCTCCCAACATTGTGGGAGCTCCTGACCACCAGGCCTGAAGTTTCCGCCCCTAGTGCTGCCACTGTTTGCTGCAGCTGGTTTACTTTGGATCTTTTGTCATTGTCAACTGTCAGCTGACCGGCTGGGAAGATACCTTTGAGTCTGGAGACTGGGTGGTCACACATGACCTTGAGAGAGCATTTTCAATATTATTGCCAAATTTCCTCTAGCTTCACATTGCACAAACCTCACAATGATTAGACATCAGAAAGCACCAATAATTTCAAGTTCCACAGATTTTTCTGTCAAGCCAAGAAAAAGAAACCTAAGAATTTAGTTGTGAAATTATTGTCAAAAGACCATTGTGGAAAGGTGAAGGGAAGGTGACCTTGAGAGAGCATTTTCAATATTATTGCCAAATTTCCTCTAGCTTCACATTGCACAAACCTCACAATGATTAGACATCAGAAAGCACCAATAATTTCAAGTTCCACAGATTTTTCTGTCAAGCCAAGAAAAAGAAACCTAAGAATTTAGTTGTGAAATTATTGTCAAAAGACCATTGTGGAAAGGTGAAGGGAGTAATTATAAATATGATGAAACTCCTACAAGCTCTACAAGTCCGCACCATCCTAGGAAAATAAGATTGGATGCCAGGGTGGTTGTGACATCCTCTCTGAAACTGTCCAGTTGAATGATTTCAAAGGTTTCTTTATCTTAGACTTGATATCATGAAATGCCCTGTGACACAGCACAAAACAAACTTCCCACGTTTAAGAAACTCCAACTTTGATCAGAAAAGGGGGTTTGTAGAAATGTCACCAAAACAGGAGGATATGGCTCATTGAGATTCGCTAACTGCAATGGAAGAGAGGGGTGGGTCAGTTTGAGGAGAAACGTGGGCTGGCAGAAGGGGTCATGCCCCTTTCTGGCCATTATTGTCCCACACCAGGGGGAAGGTTGTGCCTGGGCAAACGTGCTTAGAGGGGAAGTGTGTCCTCAGAACACCCTCACCTCCCTTTTCTTTACGCTACTCGTTACCAGACACCCAGGACCCTCAATGGGTAGGAAACCAGTACTAGGGAGAGTTGGTGTTGGCATGGGGTGAAGATGGGAAGCAAGATTCCTGCTGTTTTGCCTTCTTCATGCTGGTGAAACAATCAGTTTGATTGATTGAGCAAAGTCTGTCTGAGAACACATTACATGAGTCACCCCACTTTCCATGGGAGATATGCTTCAAGACCCCCAGTGAATGCCTGAAACCACAGATAGTACCGAACCCAGGGCAGAGTGAGAGAGCAAGATTTCATCACTCTACTCGGAAGGGCATGCAGTTTAAAACGTATGAGTTGTGTATTTATTTTTTATTAAAAAATATATATTTTTTTAGTTGTTTAAAGTATTACATATATCTCCTTTTCCCCCCA
>NW_005370223.1:7142731-7162701 GCF_000412655.1 Myotis brandtii
CTGTCTGTCTTCATGGGTTATGCTTAAATGCATGCATAAAAGTCCTTTGGTTGATCTCTCACCTCCTCCCCTCTCCCCCTCTCCCGCTCTCGAGCATCAAAGACAGATAAGTGCATCATATTCATCTTCGATGACCTGTCACAGTTAGTAAGAAGCGCTCACTAACTTCATTTTCAGCTTGTCAAATTACAGTACGGGACTCCACGGAGGAATTCTCCCCCTCCCCCCGCCCCCAGAGGAATTTTTAAGCGTTTTGTTCATATTAATAAGAACACAGATTCAGTTTCATTTACTATTTAATTTGCAGTTTTGCTTTCAAAGAAGTTCGTTCGAGTGTTATTAAAAAACAAGTATTGTTCTGCAAAATAAATAACTGTGATGCTGAAATAAACCACTAGATGGCTTCTTGAAAAGACCAACTATTCCTTTGGTTTGCTGAGCAATTTGCTATACAAATATGGTGACCCACTCCTGGCGACCTTATCTCTATTGATATATGGCTATTATCATTTCCTTTTAAAGTTGGAGAGGAAAATAGCTTATTTGTTTATTTGAATATGACTAATGCATCCTTTTGTGGACATTGTGTAATGTGCACATACAATTTCATGTAATTATGACTTTCTAGATTTATAAAATGTATTATTTACATTAAACAGTTTCACATTATAATTTAAAGAACATGTGAATTGAGCATAATTATTGAACCTACAGTAGTCCCTCCATGAATATTCATAGAATAATTAGTTGTTGAATTTGGATACACCTGGCACTGGGCTAAGGCCAGTTGTTACACCTGTACAAAAACTCAACGAGGGAAGTATTGCTTCCATTTTTTAAAAATTATGGCCGAGAAATATTAATTGCTCAGGTAACATAGTCGATCAGATTAGATTATACTGCTAAATAGATGAAGACAGTATGTTCCACCTTTAATTTGTTAAAACAACCGCTATTCTCCTGAACAATAAGCAGCAACGGCTTCAGTCCAAATTTAAAAGCAAGCAGAAAAAAAGGTGGTATTACCTGTGCTTTTGTTCTCTAATCTTTGAGAGCTTATTGAGATAGAACTTGTATATCACAAGTTCATCTATTTGTACAGTTTAATGGTTTTTAATATACTTACCAAGTTTTACAATGTTCATCAACCTACAAAGAAACCTGGACCCATTAGCAGTCACTCACCACCACCTTTCCCCGCCCACCTAGTTCCTAGCTCTAGGCAACCATTCATCTACTTTCTATTTCTAGCTTTGAGTATTCAGGACATTTCATATAAATAAAATCATACAATATATGGTCTTTCGTGAATGGCTTCTTTCATTTAGTATAATGTTCTCAAAGTTCATTTATGTTGTAGTATGTGTTAGCATGTCATTCCTTTTTATTGCCAAGTAACATTTCATTGTATGGCTATATCACATTCTGTTTATCCATTTATCAAACATACATTTGGGTTGTTTTTACTTCATGGCTGTTATCAATAATGCTGCTATGAACACTCATGCACACAATTTTGTGTGGACATATGTTTTCATTTATTTGGGCATATACCTAGGAGATGAATTTTTGGGTCTATGTGGTAACTAACTTTTGAAGCACTGCGATACTGCTTTCCACAGCAGCTGCACAGTTGTGCACGCCCACCAGCAGTGGGTGAGGGTTCCAGTTTTTTCACATCCTTGCCAACACTTGTTATTGCCTCTCTTAGTACAGCTCTCCTAGTGAGTATGAAGTGGTTGTTTTCTAATCTTTTTATGCTATGAAAAAATAAAACACACATTATTCCAAAATAAAACAGAAATCCTTATACCATGTGGCTGTAAAAAAAAACCACCCTTAAATATAAAGTAAGATCTATTCTTCTCCATGTGAAAATATAATACGTTAAAGATGTAGTTCAAGTTCCAAGAGTTATCCTGCTCCCAGTCTCAGCGACAATGCACTTAGTGGTCTTATATTGTTGGTCTTATATGCTGATATTTGAGGGTGACACCTTCCTCAGAGATTTCTCGTGAGGATTAGAAAGGAAGTACATATGGGCATCTAGTACCATGGTTGGTACTCAGTATTAATAACTGGGTGCTATTTTCATTCCAAATTAAGAAAATGGGACAAAGCACTGTTTTTGCACACGTGGCTAGTGATTCAAATGGTAACGCATGAGCTAGAGAAGTGGAAATCATGTTCCAAATTTAATGATGAAATCTCAATAAAAACATAGCAAGCATGCAAACAAAATCCAACCAAAGGAAACTAATAGAATCACGATGAAGTTAAAATTCACGTGATGCACAATAACAAATACAAAATCTGTACTTAAGGGAAGGCAGACTATGGAACATTACATCTAAAAGCCAAATTAGATAAGGAATTTCTACGTTCCTTGAAATCAGAGCTCGGTTGATAAGATAGAAATGTAAATAAATATTCAGGTAACACTTGATCCTACTGCATTGAAATTGAGAAAAGTTTAATAGTTTCGTTTGTTTTTTAAATCGTAATTTCTAAATATAAATTGCTTCTCTGCATTTCTGCTACTTGTAGTGCTCAACACACATCACCAAGTTCATAGCATGCAGCCACATCTGTTCTGTTCTGGGCTCTATAGAAGTTCTTCACTTGGGCTTTTTAATAATAAAATAAAGAGGTCTGTGCCAAGATACCACTCTACCTTTGCTTAGTGAGTCTCCTTTTCATTGAGATGCAGCCATAATCAGGAAAACGAGCCGACTGCTATAAGAAATCTTCTCTTTCAGAAAGCTCCCCTAAGATACAAAAGGATTATGTGGCCCTATCCAAAATGTCCATGAAGACATTGGGCCTATGCCAAATATATCGAAAGCATAATACACATGGCCAAGTAGAGTTTATTTCAGGAATGCAATGGTTCAAAATGACAAAAATATGAATATATTAATAACACATTAAAAGATCAAAGGAGAAAAATCATACGATCAACTCCATAGATAATGAAAAGGCATGTGATAAAATTCAACATGCATTCTTGGTTAAATTTAAAAAAAGAATGGGGTTAATGGATGTGCCTTAACATGATTAAATGTATCGATTTCAACCCAATTCATTATAGCCAATATGTTCAACATTATTTTGAATGTACTAGACAATGCAATTAATTGAGACAAAGAGTTTTGCAAATTGGAGGACATGATTGTGTAACTGGAAAACACACAAAAATGAACTGAAATACTATTATAAATTCCAAGAAAATGGGAGTTTAGTAGGTGGGTAGAAAATTAACATAAATAGTTAGCCTTCATATATACCAAAATCAGACTAAATTATAAACAGAAAGAACTTCCTTAATAATAACATAATGATTAAATTCTAAGAATAAGCTTAAAAAATGTACAAGATAGCTGTAAAGTAAAATGTAAAACCAACATGATTAAATTCTAAGAATAAACTCGAAAAATGTACAAGATAGCTGTAAAGTAAAATGTAAAACATATCTGAAGTAACAAAAGATTTAAACAAATGGCCGAAACCGGTTTGGCTCAGTGGATGGAGCGTCTTAAACAAATGGGCACATTTGTAAGATATGGCACCATGATTTAGACAGATTTAACATAATTTTGTCAAATTTCACTAATCTATTAAAAAAAACTGTCTAAAAAATAAAAGTACCAATGGATTTGTTTTGTGGAACTCAGCAAGTTGATTCTATCAAGTTAAGATGAAAAATAAGCAAGAATATTTGAAACACATAAAATTACAGTTATTTAAACAGTGTAGGACCAAATGGGCACCTTTGTAAGATATGGCACCATGATTTAGACAGATTTAACATAATTATGTCAAATTTCACTAATCTACAAAAAAAAAAAAACTGTCTAAAAAATAAAAGTACCGATGGATTTGTTTTGTGGAACTCAGCAAGTTGATTCTATCAAGTTAAGATGAAAAATAAGCAAGAATCTTTGAAACACATAAAATTACAGTTATTTAAACAGTGTAGGACTGGTACAAAATAGAAAGGCAGATCAACTGAAGGGAATAGAATTTGAGTCTAAAAGCATAGTCAAATAACGTGGAAATTTACTATAAGATAAAAGGGTCATTTCAAAAAGTAAAGAAAGGATGAATTTATTTGATAAACAGCTTTGGGATAACTAGGATAACTTGGCGGGGGGGAAGGAAGTGATTTAAATTCAGGCTGATCAATAATTTAATGTGAAAAAATCAAATAATTAAAATACCTAGCTTTACTTTTAATATTAAAATTTTAATATGACCTGGCCAGGGTGGTTCAGTTGGTTGGAGCACTGTCCCATACACTGAAAGGTCTTGGATTCAATTGTGGTCAGGGCACATACCTGGGTTGCAGGTACAATCCCTAATGGGGGCACATATAGGAGGCAACTACTGTATGTTTCACTCTCTTATTCATGTTTCTCTCTCTCCCTAAATCAATAAAAGCATAGCCTTGTCCTCAGGTAAGGATTTTAAAAAAGGAAACAAAAACCCTTAACTCTAATAGATACATATTTTTGAAAAAAATTTAAAGAAAAAGTATGCATAGTAGAATACAATTTGATATATTATAGATAAACTAGAGGCCCGATGCACGACATTCGTGCAAGAGTAGGCCTTCCTTCCTCAGGCTGCTGGCACCAGCTTCCCTCTGGCACCTGGGACCTGGGCTGCCCTCGCAGCCCAGCTTCGTCTGCAAGGTCATCTGAAAGGACATCCGGAAGTATGTCCAGTCTAATTAGCATATTACGCTTTTATTATTATAGATTACATATATCATTTATATATGGATATATTAATGTATCTATACGGTATTTTGGAAGGATATAGAAGAATCTGGTATTGGTATCTATCTCTCTGAAAGGGAACTCAAAGATGGATGTCAGGTAGGAGAGAGACTTAGGTTTTACTGTTTGACCCAGAAAGATTTATTAGTTAAGAAAAAATTTAAAACATGTGCTAGGAAACAAACCCCAAAAACCCTATGCATGGCAGTATATTCTATAGGGGTCTGAAATGCATCCAAACATAATATAAAGAGAACTGATTGGGTTACTGCATTGATTGACAATACATCAACCAGAGGTAGTTTTTCCAAGGCAAGTAACGTTCAGGTCCGCAGGGAGTCTCATCCCCCAGGGCTGGTATAAGCAACAACTTGACTAAAAAGTAGTTAAGGAAGAACTCCCCAAACCCCTGTGTTGTTTCTTCTTGAGAGACATGCTACATACTCTAAGGCTTGAATTTGTATATGCACCAAAATGAAACAAAAATAAAGAGCAATTTAGATTTAAAAAGTACCCCAAAGCAATACAAAAAAAGTCATTTTAATTTTGATACATATTAAAACATTTCAGTCAGTTCCTCCTGACAGCATAACACGACAAATACACAAGACCTCAAACATGCTTTAAAATGACATTCAGCAAAGTATTTAAAACTCAATAAATAGCAATAATCACACACAAGTACATATTTCATAATCATTAAGCTACGAAAACAGACAGCTAAAGAATAAATAAACAGGAATTGACAATAAAAATAATATGTGGGGTTTGCAAATCACTCTACTTAAAATAGGGGCTGATCTAAATGATTTAATTTGTTTTTCAACATGTAGCATGATCCCCCTCAAGAATAAAATATATTGAAAAAGTCACTTTCTTATAATAATGCAGTCTTTAAATACAACAAATAAATATAAAACCAGCAAAGAAATTTCAATTTGTAATAAAAATGCCCCCTTCACCCCCCCAAAGCTATGGAAATATATAGTTATTGTGGTAGCAAATAATAGTATTTAAAGTGATAGTGCTTATGCACTAAACTCATCTGAGACCTTTATATGCTTTTAGTGCAAATCCCTAGGGTCCAATACAAGCATAACCCTATACCAGGGAAAGACATTACCAGTTGGAACTTATCTTGTACAATTTTTGTACATATTTTATAAAGTTCAAGATTTAATGCATAGTAGAATATCTTCATCCGCTCAATCCTGTCCTTAAATAGAGATGAAAAAGAAATGACTTGTAATTTTACCATTTGGTTTAATACCATATTAGAGTATTAAAGTCAAGATTAGAAAACCTATAAAAGAGTTCCATTTTTGCCATTAGTTTACCTAACTTTATCTAAATTTCACATCACTGCATGTTCAACATAAGAGAAAAAATTTTAGACAAAGTTTATTTTCCCTTTAACAAGTTCTTATTATGATGAAATCCAATAATATTTGGACAGATGATATATAAATAAAAACACATGTGAGTATAAGGGTCCCCACCCTGCATTGGGAGTACATTAACAACCTTGACTTCTAGTATATTAAGTTACAAGATGTATTGGCAAAAGCAGAAAGGGTTCAATTAAAATAAGATATTTTGTACAAATAATAGTTTTGACATAGGATAAACTGACATCAAATGAGTTTCAGCAGCCATATTTCTAACATGAACTACAGTACCAGGATAAAAACAATGAGAAACAAATGGAAGAACATCATTGAACAATATGAATACATAATGCATGTTTAGCTGCTAAAATAGCAAACTCTAAAGTTACAAATTGTTTAATTTAACCATGCAGGCTAACATACAATAATAAGAAATCACCCTGCATCTTTTTTCTCTTTAAATTAATACTAGTTTAATTGTAAAGTTACAAAACAATGACTGGATATTGCTCCAACTTGTATATAATTTCCTTTATGTGATTCGTACCTAACAAAGTAACAAAGCCTCATCATCACTCGTTTCGTTTTTCAGTGTTGCCTCTAAGCACGTGTCCGGTATCTGGGCAGTGTGCACAATACCACAGCGCTCACAGGGGCCGTCTCGACTGCCTGGCCTCACGCCAGGGTTTGTTGCAGTATATGGTTGCCTGAAGCCTTGGCCTTGATCTGAGGCAAGATCAAGAAGAGGTCTAGAGCAGTCGTTCACATCCAAGTCTGAAGCTCCATCCGAAACTGGAATTAGCATTTCCACATCATCATCTTCTTCTCTTCCACTGACCCCGTTATCAAGTTGTCTCAAAGGACTCTGGTTCTGATTGACGGAGCTTGATCGACCTAACGTAAAACGTACCCAACGTAGCCCCTGAGTCATCCGACTTAGTGCACTTGTGAGCTGGTGACGAGCTGGACTCACACTTGGGGGTTCCACACTGGTCACGTCCCTTCCGTTATCGGAGTGGCCGCCCCGGGCACTCTGAGTGGAGGAACTTCCACTGGCTCCCACTGTTGCTTCTACTGCTGTTGTGGGAGGGACTTTCTGGGGCAGAGGAGCTGCAACCCCGCCAGATGCTCCGGCTGCATCTCTCCTCTCACTCTCTGTGTCTGTGTCGTCTGACTCCACGGAAAACAAACTTCTGTGAGTGTGATTCCTTTCAGGTTCTCTGCTGGTACCCTGACTAGGGACAACCTCGTCACCATCTGCTGAGACCAAAGCCAAGGACCCTGAATGACGCGATCTTGCAAAGTTGAAAATGCGATTCCAAATGTTGCTGGATCTGCCTGCCATAGGAAGCCTGATTGAAGTAAATCCAAGCTGGGATCGTACAGCTAGCCTCAGGTTTTCCAGAACAGAAGCCTACGAAAAGAAGAGATCTTTAAGAAAGCAAACAAGCACAAAAGATTGAAAACACCCTTCTAGTAAGAATGTGCTGTGGCTGAAAATTCTATTCCTCACTGCCAGGGTCTATGAAGGAAGAATAAAGTTTTCTTGACTACACAGGCTCAACTCACTATGGAATCTAATCCACAACTTGAATCATTGCTCACTGTGTAAGATTCTCTTAACACTTCATTTTTTATATGCAACTTTAAGGTGATATTTCATATAAATTATAACACTACTTATTTAAGAACTTCACATAGTAATCCAACCCTAAAAGTGTACCAAAGTCAAAAGATAAAATTTGATACTTCTTTAGCTGGGAAGATGGAAGAATCGCCACGTATATGCAACTTTAAGGTGATATTTCATATCAATTATAACAGCTACTTATTTAAGAACTTCACATAGTAATCCAATCCTAAAAGTGTACCAAAGTCAAAAGATAAAATTTGAGCCGAACCGGTTTGGCTCAGTGGATAGAGCGTCGGCCTGCGGACTCAAGGGTCCCGGGTTCGATTCCGGTCAAGGGCATGTGCCCTGGTTGTGGGCACATCCCCAGTGGGGGGCGTGCAGGAGGCAGCTGATCGATCTCTCTCATCGATGTTTCTAGCTCTCTGTCCCTCTCCCTTCTTCTCTGTGGAAAATCAATAAAATATATTTTTTAAAAAAAGATAAAATCTGATACTTCTTTAGCTGGGAAGATGGAAGAATCGCCACCATAATTCACTAAATGACCTAAAGCAGCGTGGAAACTAGGCCCATAGCTGTTCTTTGTTTTTGTTGTTGTTTTTGCTGTTGTTTGATTTTTAACACAGAACAAGTGAATCTTGAATTACAAGGTTGAGACTTTCCAAAACGTGAAAATTATATTTCACAGTTGGTTCTCAAGGATTTGTTGTGTGACTGGACACTGAGGACTTGTAAATAAAGGAACTAATATATCTGTTATACAGCACAGGAATAAATAAGTAAATAAATAAGTAAATAAATAAATACATTTGTAATATGGCACAGGAAACAAAACGACAAAGAGATTAATTTGTTAATAGCACTACACAAAGGTATCTGAGACATTTGAATTCCTTCTTTCTCTTTAAAGATGAAATTTTATTTTCCAGTTTAGTATTAAGTATTAAATTATGTCTTTATTCTTTGTAATTGGTGATTTTTAATTAGTACATATGGGAGTGATTTAATTAGTACATATTGTCCAACTGAAAAGGAAAATCTACTTTTTTTCTAGATGAATGAGTTTACAGATTATGAAAAAAACAAAACAAAAAACAAGCCTACCGCATTATATAAGCTAGCCTTTAAGCTCCATCTAGTGGTTATTAGAAAGGAATATTCCAATGTGGGACAAACACGGCTTTATCAATCTGGCAGTTAGTACTGGAAATACGGCCTTTCCAGGACACAACGGTGAACGGCACCTCCTTCCAAATGATGATCCAGGTTTCCTCTGCCCCTCCCCTCGCAGGTGAAACCAGGAAGAAGTGACAGCACACGTTCTCTGTCACCCTCTGTGATGGGCTATTCCAGGATGTTACTAATATGTTACTAGCATGTTAATTTTAGTATTCATTCTTAAGTCTTCTAAATGTTCAGTTGAAGTAGAAATCCATTTGAGAAATTTCACTTTGGGTTTTAATTAAATTAACCAAAAGAGTAAAATGCTTAAGAACCATAGAACCAAGTCAGAAGAATGAAAAGTATACTTTTGTATGTTGTGGTATTTGTTAAGATACAATGAAACAATGATGCTTTCAAATTCTCCATATATAACCCTTGACTTCACTGCAAAAATGTTGAGAGTCATGGGTCCGTCATCAAACATTCAAGTACAGGTTTCATTTTTTTTTTTTAATATATTCTATTGATTTTTTTTACAGAGAGGAAGGGAGAGGGATAGAGAGTTAGAAACATCCATGAGAGAGCAACATGGATCAGCTGCCTCCTGCACACCTCCTACTGGGGAAGTGCCGGCAACCAAGGTGCATGAAATGTTGAGAGTCACGGGTCCGTCATCAGACATTCAAGTACAGGTTTCATTTTAAGAGGCACTGAAACAGAAATCAGAGTTGCGATATACCTGATTAGGTGAACACACAGGAAAATCTTCGACCGGTGGGATTAAGCCCTGAGCAATCAACTGTCCGTATGAGGGGGGAGCTTCTCTTCTTAGCAATTCTGCTTCCACTCTTGACAGCTGTGTTTCAAATGATCTTTGAGAAGAAACAAGGGAATTAAGAGGGTTAAAGAAAAAGGCAAGCAAAAAAATTTTTTTTAATCATCACTAATTAAAACAATATGAATCTTAATATATTTGATCATCGTAAAAGCTTCGTCAACCAACATTTACTGATACCTATGCTACCCTATGCTGAGAACAGAGATGCAGCAGTGTGTCCTCAGGGGCTTTACACTGGCAGCCTGGATCATTGAGTTTTTTTTTGTTTCTTTTTTAATCCTCACCCAAGGATATTTTCCCACTGATTTTCAGAGAGAGTAGAAGAGAGAGGGAAAGACAGAGAGAAATACCAATGTGAGAGAAACACATCCATTGGCTGCCTCCTACACAAGCCCTACCAGGGCCCGGGCTGGGGAGGAGCCTGCAACTGAGGTACATGCCCTTGACCGGAATGGACCCCAGTACCCTTCAGTCCACAGGCCGATGCTCTATCCACTGGGCCACTGAGTTTTCATAAATTAAAAATCCCTGTACAAGGAAAAGGTACTAGATGCCTACTGCAATACTCAACCACTGAGCCATGCCAGCCGGGCTCCTATTAGTTCTTTATATGTAGCTTAGCTCCGGACAAACTGAACTATGCTTATCCTCTGAGCACGGCTGGCATTCCTATTTCTATGTGTTTTTCCAGGCTGTTTTTTCAACTATACCTTTTCCCTATCTACCTTGTACTCATAGATTTCAAGTGGCACTTGTTCAATGAAGGCCTCCCCTATCCTTCTTATGAGACCAGGCATCTTTGCACTTTCGTGCCAGTTTGTTTTATAGCTCTTACAACACTTAACATTTTTGCCATCTTATTCTATCCACTCATTCCTTCCTCCTAATTGTAAACTACCTGTGAGATTGTCTTATTCATTTTTCTATTCATCTGTATAGCGCTTTGAACACAGTAGGTTCTCAAATATCTGAAATTATAAAAATACGGGTTACAAAATACAACTCAGAATCGCAGCTTGTAAAATTCCTACAAAACAGACTAATCTGAAAATAGGAACCAGTAAATACAGATCAACTATTTTCACGTCATAATTCCAAATACTGATTCCCTTTTTTAAATGTGTGTAGCCTTCTGAGTCCAGCTTTTCACACTAATTTCTTAAATCATCAACAATATTTATTTACTTCTAAAATAATATGAAACAAAGACATATTGCTAACCACAGTAAGTAAGGTGCTCGTCATAAATATTTGGGCCGTATTTTTATCGTAGAGGGCATTACCACTGTAGTTTTGTCTTGATACTGACCTTCGCTCAAACATTCTCAGAGAATAAAGCTTACAGGTACATCCCAACGCAATGACGAGCAGCAGGCCGCAGATGAGGCTGCCGATGACGGCCGCGGTTATGACCCTGGTGGGCACAATCACCGGGCAGTTCTCCTCATCGCTGCCGTCGCCGCAGTCATCCTGAGAATCGCACACCCAGCTCTCAAACACACAGCGATTGTTTTTACAATGAAAATTCCCAGGCTGGCAAAAAAAGCAGTTTTTTTCGTCCGAGCCATTCGGGCAGTGATTCTGGTAGTTGCAGCGATCAGAGCGAGGGTAACAGACACCGTTTCGGGAACATGGGAACTCCTCCTTCTGGCACATGGTACAGTTGACTTCATCCCTCCCATTGGGGCAATGCCAATACCCATCACAGCGCTGCTGCTCCGTGTAGCACCCCCAGTTACCCCCGCAGGGTATCTCCCAAGGCAAACAGAAGCCGTCTACTTGGTAAGTAGCATTAAAGCCCCTTGCAGCATTCACTTTATCCGCACAAAAATGTACCCGTATCTGTCCAGAGGAAGAAACCACTGTAAGAGGCGCATGAGAATCAAAGGCAGTCAGCACACGCAAGAGCTTGTGTGGGTTCTCCTCTAATCCATCGTATATTTTGACATAATCACCATAACCAGTACCATCAAGTTTAAAGTCTGTGAAGCGTAAAATGACTTTGCGATGATCACCAGTGTCTATTAACCAGGTGCAATTGCTTCCAGGAGGATAAAAGTCTGGGTAATTGGGAGAATTAAAAGTACCATAAAAGTATTTCAGCCACTGCCCACAAGTTGGCACATCACAGTCTATTTCATCTCCGAGGTCAAGGCAGTCAATGTTCCCGTCACATTTCAAAGACTCGGGGAGGCAAGTGTAAACTTTGGTAAACCGAGACAGACACTGGAACTGGTTGTAAGCACAGGGTTGGAAAGCAGCGGGTGTGGGAGCATTAGCTTCTGTAGCACAGATCTCCTCATCGGAACCATCTCCGCATTCATCCATGTTATTGCATTTCCAGGCTTCCGGGATACACTTCCCATTCCCACAGCGGAACTGATCACAAGCACAGTGTGGCTCCTCAGATTTCCCTGGGAGAACATGGGGAGGGACGGAGGGAGCGGAGAGGTAAGGAGAAAAAAACATGCTCTTTAAAATAAAAAAATACGTAAGAGTGAGTGATATATTTATAATAAATGCTGAGTAAGCCCAAGTGAAAGGGTTTCAAAAATCTTGTTTTAAAAAGTAGGTTAAGCTCTAATGGCAAATTAATATTAGCTCACTAATTACTCAACAATTTATTAAAAACTTATGATTTGTTCCATAAAGATCTTTGCGGTTTGATCTTAAAGAGAAGAAACCAATTCTGTTTTTACAGAAAGCTATTTTACTGCAGAACATCCAGTAAAATGATGTAAGACACATAAACCAACAGGATATATTGCCTAAAAATTTTAAATAACTTATTGCATAAACATTGAAATGATAGACATTTTGAAATAAAGAGAAATTCATCCACAGGAATCACCTTTTCAAATCAATTTTCTCATATTCTTTTTTAGGTGTTTATATAGATAACACAATATTTTGCTATGTATATTATAGCATATTTTGTAGGCCCATTATTAACTTAAATTTTTGCTAAGATTATATGATCAACTTTATGTTTATAGCATTTCATGCAATCATAACACAGCACTTCCATTCTATAATTTCTATTGTTTTAATATAACTGCAAAATATTGCATGAATCTGAGATAAAGGTATAAATTTAATCATCATAATAGGGGGAAGGAGACAGAAAAAAATGGAAATGCTCATCTAATTCTAACTATCTTAGTGTACCGTCCTGAATATAAAACAATGAGGTAGAGAAAGAAAACCAAACATTAGATCCCTACACTCCCAAAATTGACAATGTTGGGCCAACGCTAACATCTCCACTAACAACTTGTTTATTGGTAAATAGATGACAGAAAATGTGCTTCAGAACCTAAATAGTACAAAGACTATGTTTTTAAGGAAAAAAAATGAACATAAGTTTGCTAAAAAAGGCCATGTGCCTCAGAAGATGTAAAATTATTTCAGCAAAAAATATACATAGCTCCACTGCTGAGTTATTCACATTTGTATGACCTGGTCACTCCTTTTGGATACAGTTTAAAAATAGCCAATACACTATAAACCAGGAGGGTGAATCTGAGTGTGTCTTTTTGTAAAGACAATGGTAATTCACAAACAAAAATGTATTCTGAAGTAACTTTCAGGATACGGGGAAGTAGCGAAAGGAGAAAAAATTCTTTTAAACTAAATGTATTTAAAATATTTAAAAGCAAAGTGGCCTTTGTTTATAAAATTAACCATTTCATTAGGATGATACAAAACACCTTTTTAAAGCCCAGTTCTAGGGCCCCTGGACCTTTAGCTGCTAACTCCTCCCCTCACAGCTGCCTGGAGAACAGTCTCGATGAAATGAACACTGCCGAAAGACTGGCTCCCAAGTGCCTGAGCAGTTACTACTGTCGAATTCTGTTCGGCACCTTTCTCCTTCTTAGAAACACACCTGAAAAGTATGCCAGTCTGAAACCCTTCCGAGAGACACTGTCATCAGAGTGGAACCGGATCCAGACGTGGTCTTGTGAAGAAATGTAGGGTGGTGGAATTGTGGAGCCACAAGCTCGGTAGCTCTCAATATTCTTGTATGTTTCTATTGTCAACCAGTCCAAACTGCATCTTCTGGACCCCTGAATGTCAAAATCCTGAAAACTACAAAACACAAGAAAGTCAGAAAAGGCTATTAGATAGGGTAATTATAATACAACTAGAGGCCCGGTGCATGGAATTCATGCTTGGGTAGGGTCCCTAGGCCTGACCAGCGATCAGGGCCGATCGGGGCCTTCTGGTTGCCGACCTGGGCCTCCCTTCCCCAGCTGCTGGCCGGGGCCTTTCTTTGTTCTGCGCCACGCACACCCTGGTGGTCAGCGCATGTCATGGCGAGCGATCGAACTCCTGGTCGAACTCCCGAGGGGACAATTTGCATATTAGGCTTTTATATATATAAATGTATAATCTCCTTGGTTTTCCAGACATACAACTATATCATCTACACTAATAAAAGAGAAACATGCAAATTGGTGTCACTCCGCTACACCCACCAGCCAATCAGAGTGACTGCAAATTAACCCAACAAAGATGGCGGTTAATTTGCATATGCAGGTGCGGAGCGAAGACTAAAGGCTCCGGCCGGAGTGAAGACTGAAGAGGCTTGGCTTCTCCGCTGCCTCGCTGCAGCCGGACCAAAGGCCTGGGTCCCAGGTGCCGGAGGAAAACCGGTGCCGGCAGCCAGGGGAAGGAAGGCCTATTGCACGGATCTCTTAGTGCAACGGGCCTCTAGTCAGCAAATAATAATGCTGTCCAATGTTCCTATATTCATCTTTCTCTCAGATTCCAGAGTAATACTTCTTTATAAGTAATGTCAGATTCCAAAAACAAGTGATAGCTGGTGCCTTTTCCATCTTCTTCTCTCTGTGTGTATGTGTTTAGGAAAGACTACTGCTAATGCAGAATATCCTAAATTGTCCTGTGTTTGAACCCAAAACACCACTCTGTAATCTAACACACACAGAGAAAGCCAGCAGTCTCTTAGATTATACTGGTCATCTGCTTGCTTAATGAAAAGTTTATAGTTTACATTTTCAGGAGAGCAAATAGCATAAATCTGAGCAAAGTATAAAGAACTAAAAATAAAAAAAATTTTCAGTGAAAAGTCCCAGAGTTTGAAAATACCTTTTTTACGTAAGTTACTTTATAGTTAAATATTATCCTGTAGTTCACAAAATGTGGGCATAAGTAAAGAGCAAAAAGTCAAGTAAATAAAAGCACGTACATAATTAGCCGCTGCTATGAAAAAAGAAAAACCAAACTATCATTTTCTAATAACATATCTCACCAAAAAGTGAAGATCTGACTTTCTCTCCTTGCCTCTGCCTTAAACTAAGTTATAATAAAGTTAATTACCTAAGATTATTATACCAGGATATTTTCTCTCTACATATTCTGAATAACTATAACAAAGGCTGGCAGACAATTCGATTATTTCCACTTTTCACTATTATGAATAATGTTTTAAAGAATCCTTATATATGCACCTCTCTTTATACACATGAACAAGTATTTCTCTAAGACATATTTTTCTGGAAGTAGAACTACTAGGTCAAAAGCCAAAATTCCTCTGAGAGAAATGTTCCATGGAGTGTGTAGGAAAGTACCTTATACCCCATAACTCTGGCAAAAGGAGATATTCTGTTTTTTTTAAAAAAATGTGTTGCCAATTAGGTGAACAAAAGATTATCACTGCTCTATTTTGTGTTTCCTTATTTACTGAGATTGAAACTCTTTTTCTTATTTTCTTCTAGCCTGTATGGAATGCCTTTCCATTTTCTTAATGGTATCTTTTAATGAGTTTTTAATTTCAGTTTTGACCAAGCCTCATTTATTTTTTTCCTTTATGTTTAGTGCTTTTACTGCCCCCTCTAAGATACCTTTGCCTACCCCAAGGTCCCAAAGATATTCAACAATGTCCTTTGGTAACATTTTAGAGTTTTAGCTTTCACATTCATACTTAGGACTGACCTTAAATTAATGTTTGTGTATTCTCAGGGACAGGGTGAGATTCTTATACTATTTTTGTTCTATCATGCAATTAAATCACTGTCCGATCACCCTGAGCTTGTGGAGGTTTGGTTTTACATTTTGTTAAGTGAGTTTATTCAACTTTGTCCTCAGTCTTAGGTGAAGTCTTAATTTTAGGGCACTGTCTTTACTTATAAAGTATTTACCAAGCCCCTTGAACTCAGCAGGTTTCAAACTCTGATCTTTTGAACAATTTAAGATTTTACTTCACTATTCACAAGTGATACTTGATTATATATATGTGCATGGCAAGTTTGGTATCACCATGACAATAATTTCAGTAAGAACTAGGACGAAAATCACCGTCTGATTCACTAGGTTGTGTACATCCATTCAGTAACTCCTTCCAGAATTTAGGGAATCTTCCTTTAGATATGGAGCTCACCTCTAATTTTATTCTGCATTTCAGTATTCTGCTTGTTTTTAGGGTGGCTTACTTGTGAAATCTCAAGGATCCAACACATGATCAGAACCAGATGGCAGTAATCCATGCAACCTCCTCCGTGCTGGCAAGAACTTCCAAGTTTTACATAACTGATCTGGGAGGCTGCACATTTCATTTTGGGGCTGGATTTTTTAGGTTAAAAGATAAAAATCTCTGAAAATTCTAGTTTTATGATGAAAATGATCCAACACTTGGAACCCCTATGGTAAAAATGCTATTTTATACACACATTTATACTTGGTCATATTACAAGTAACGGAAAAACAGGCATACTGCTCAGATTCCAACCTGGTATGTCTGCGGAAAGATAACGTCAATGGCACAGCCCACCAATGCATGGAGAGAATCACTCCCCCCAGGAGTGGAAGAGGTGGCCTGGGGCGGAGGGGGCCAAAGGAAAACCAGCCCCGTGGTCCCTGTTTTACGGCTTCCACAGAACAATGGGAATAGACCACAGTTGTGTGTCTCAAGAGAGAATGGTTCTCGAATTAATAAAAGGATATAGAAAAGAGGGGAAAAGATACAAAAGTAGGCTCCATTTACAATCTCATTTTAATAAATGTTAAGTGGAGGGATTTAAGTCTATGATCTGCCAAGTTTCTTCTACGAGTAATTCTAAAATTCCATGCTTCTTACCTACAGAAACGAGATAGTGAAGGAATGTCGAAGGCCCTGTGTGCTGCTGCAGACACCATCTCTGTGGCAGGAATGGCATTTTTATTTGTGTGTCAGTGCCAACTACAGTTCTTTGTTTAGGCACACTAATTTTTTCCCCTCCCCTTCAGACAACCCCCCCCCATCCCCAGAGCCTTGATATAATTTCCATAAGCAAGAAATATCTAGCTCCACTAAATATTTTCTCCTTAATATCTTATCCCCACAGTGTTTCTCTGCCATTTTAAATGTTTTTAAAATGGATCTTAATCTTTCTTATTTATATCGTATTTATTCTCAGAATCTTAAACTTCTAGCTATTTTCCCTGGGAATATCTTTTCAACTTTGTGCTCTTAACCAATGTTCTTTTGTTTCAAAGTGAAAACAGAGGTTTGTTTTTCTAAACCCTACATTTATTCATTATCAGCTTGTTTCAAGTTTCGCACATGTTTCAAGTTTCAGACATACCCTATTGTTGTTTTACTCGTTAAGGTAGAGGACTCTACTAATGAGACTGACGTTACAGGCTAGATCTCCAAGTGGATTAATGAGTTTTGTTTATTTGTCCCATGGCCAAAAATTACACTCTTGTGCCGAAACCGGTTTGGCTCAGTGGATAGAGCGTCGGCCTGCGGATTGAGGGGTCCCAGGTTCGATTCCGGTCGGGGGCATGTGCCTGGGTTGCGGGCACATCCCCAGTAGGAGATGTGCAGGAGGCAGCTGGTCGATGTTTCTCTCTCATCGATGTTTCTAACTCTCTGTCTCTCTCCCTTGCTCTCTGTAAAAAATCAATAAAATATATTTTAAAAAAAAATTACACTCTTGAACCTAATAAGCTATTTTGCAAATGTGTACCTTTTGTTAAAAAGTGGCCTAGAAAAGTATGAATGACTCAGTGCAAATCCATTACCACCAGTAGGAGTTCAAGTCCTCAGAGTAGGGAAAGGATGGACCAGGGGTGGGCAAACCTTTTGACTCGAGGGCCACAATGGGTTCTTAAACTGGACCCGAGGGCCGGAACAAAAGCATGGATGGAGTGTTTATGTGAACTAATATAAATTCAAAGTAAACATCATTACATAAAAGGGTACGGTCTTTTTTTTTTTTAGTTTTATTCATTTCAAACGGGCCGGATCCGGCCTGCGGGATGTAGTTTGCCCACGGCTGGGATGGACTATTATTCTGACCCTTAAGATGATACTGATAACTATAATTTATTACATTTTCTGAAAATCATCTTTTTATATGTTGAATATTGATACTTGGAAACGGAAATATTTTGTAATAAAACAGTGTATAATAATACAGAAAGATGCCAGAATTACCTTATAGTAATAATTTCCCCTGGGTTTGCCCTGATGAGCCAGCTACAGTTGATCTTGGCAGGATATTCAGAAGGCCAGCCTGGACTCGTGATTATACCACTTGGTGCTCGAATCTGTTCTGGAGTTTCTCCACAAGCTGGAAGATAGCCAAAGCGATCTTAGCTAATTATCATACTTTAAAACAAAACATTAAGTAAATCAGTGCTTATTTTTAAAAAACAAACACTTCACACATCAAATCATATACAGTAAAATATGGTATTAACTTTAAAAAGCTTTTATTATTCTAATGAGATATTTTACTTTCCTTCCTTTTAGTCAAATTATCTTCTCCTAATTAAGTAAACATTTGGAGGAGGCATGGAGGTTTTCAAAGTGGATCTTGGAATAACAGTTTAAGAGTCAGAATTGCTAGCTTTAGTCATGGAGATCAATCAATTGCGTGCTCCACCCACCACCCACCCATCCATCTTTTTTCAAAACTCACCTTTTACCATTTATTTTCTTTATTATAAACTACCTAAAATTCAATGTTTACTAAACTACTGTGCATAGATCCTTAGGAGTACTACTTTGCTTTTTGGACACTTTAAATAAAAGACTATGATATAAATAGTCTTAGGAATAAAATAATTAAGGGAAAGCACATATAAACATAATAATAAGCTAGATTGTTAAAAAAGTTAGTGGATGATTGGATAAAGACAGCCAACATTATTTCAAAATTACTGCAAAGTAGTAAACTTATTCATAATACTTCCAATTGTATTACAGGGTCAAGAATAATTCCTAAATTATTTTAAAAATAAAGGCTTGAAATAGTCAGTCATTAAAATATCATTATGTGATTAGATATCTGAATATCATAGAAAAATATAGAATAAGTTCAAACTACTACTAACACTTTCCTGGATCATTCTCCGTGACTATCTTGAGCTCCCACAGTAATACACTTAACATTTTACCTATTCATAACTCAGTTCATAATCTGACAATTTGTTCTCTTTCAATTTAAAAAATAGTCACTGGGCTACAAATATATATAATAAATGGTTAAGCCTTCAGTAAAATTTAATATGCTAGAACCTCTTAGTTGATATAATTTAGACAAATTAGATTACCTGATTTTTAAAGTAACAGATTAGAAGCAGCAAATTAGAAGAGTAGCTGCCAGGGGTACACAGAGAGTCATCAGAAGTGATGGGTGCAATGTTCAGAAAAATAGAAAGTATGTGCTGAACTCAAAAACCACAAGCGCTCAGAGCCTGTTCAATACCACCTGTCTTCCCAAAGGTAAGAGAACACTCTCATCTACACTAATAAAAGAGAAAGATGCAAATTAACCATCACTCCACTACACCCACAAGCCACGCCCACCAGCCAATCAGAGCAACTATGCAAATTAACCCAACTAAGATGGCGGCGGCCACAGAGCTGGAGTGAGCAGGAGGCTTGGGTTGCCCCTGGCGATGGAGGAAGCCAAGCTTCCCGCCTGCCCTGGCCGGCCCTGAGCTCCGCTCAAGGCTACAAAGTTTCAATTATAGAAGATAAATCAATCCCAGATACCTGCTTCCGGTGCCCTGGCCTCCGCTCAAGGAGGAGCTGGGAGCCTGGGTTGCCAAGGGCAATCCAGGTTTCCAGCCGGACCTGGGCTCTGTTCAAGACTACAAAGTTTCAATTATAGAAGATAAATAAATCCCAGATACCTGCAAAAAAAGGAGAGGCTGTA
>NW_005370223.1:7163290-7171864 GCF_000412655.1 Myotis brandtii
GCTGGGGGGACAGCCTGCAAACAGCCATCAGCCCCTCACCAAGGCTGGCCAGGCACCCCAGTGGGGACCCCCACCCTGAAGGGGGTGTGGCCAGCCTAAAAACGGCCCTCAGCCCCTCACCCAGGCTGGCCAGGCACCCCAGCGGGACCCCTACCCTGATCTGGGACACCCTTCAGGGCAAACCAGCTGGCCCCCACCCATGCACCAGGCCTCTATCCTATATAATAAAAGGGTAATATGCAAATTGACCCTAACAGCAGAAAGACTGGGCACTATGACACACAGTGACCACCAGGGGGCAGACGCTCAATGCAGGAGCTGCCCCCTGGTGGTCAGTGTGCTCCCACAGGGGGAGCTCTGCTCAGCCACAAGCCAGGCTGAAGGCTGCCAGCACAGCGGTGGTGGCAGGAGCCTCTCCTGCCTCCTCAGCAGCACTATGGATGTCCGACTGCAGCTTAGGCCTGCTCCTTGCTGGCAAGTGGACATCCCCCAAGGGCTCCTGGGCTGCCAGAGGGATGTCTGACTGCCAGCTTATGACCAATCCCTCGGGGAGCGGGCCTAACCCAACAGGTGGACATCCCCTGAGGGGTCCCAGACTGTGAGAGGGCACAGGCTGGACTGAGGGACCCCACTGAGTGCACAAATTTTTGTGCACTGGGCCTCTAGTTATATCATAATTAGTCATACTTAGCTAAAGGAGTTGAGTGAATAAATGAATCATGCAAGTAAAGGGCCTGATACAACATGTGGGCTGAAATGTCATGCTTTTTGGGTTCTGCTGTTAGTTTAAAATTTAGGTAACCCAATTTGTAGAAAGGCAAGTATCCCTATACAATTATAATTTGCAATAATAACCCTCTTTCTCCCCCCCCCCCTCTTAATTACAGAAGTTATAATTTGTTCCATTTAGGCTAGAATGCTAGGAAGTATACTATAAAGTTTTTATCCACAAAGACCAAAATGAAGCAAGCTATACTGCTCAGTTTAGTAATCCTTATTTCTATAGAATAACCCACTCCCTGAAAGAAAACAACAACACATGCAATTAAGGTTTTAAAAGGTCATTTTACTGCAGAAAAAGTGTTCATGCCTAAAATGGGTCTATCCTGGAGTTAGGGTACATTGCCAAAGGGATCTTGTTTTCAATCACTTTCAGAACAGAGAGATTCATAGCACAGAACAAAAGGACATATCAAGAACCTAGCACAGCCCTAACCGGTTTGGCTCAGCGGATAGAGCGTCGGCCTGCGGACTCAAAGGTCCCAGGTTCGATTCCGGTCAAGGGCATGTTTTTTGGTTGCAGACACATCCCCAATGGGGAGTGTGCAGGAGGCAGCTGATTGGTGTTTCTCTCTCATCGATGTTTCTAACTCTCTATCCCTCTCCCTTCCTCTCTGTAAAAAAATCAATAAAAATATATTAAAAAAAAAAAGAACCTAGCACACATCTGATTGCCTACCCACAGTCAAAGCTTGCAAGGATCTTTGTTGTTGTTAATTTCATTGATTAAAATTTCCCTTATAAAAATTTAATTTTAATATGACCCTTTAGAAAAAGACTAATTTTAAACAAATGTGATTCTATTTTAAGAGCTTATTAACAATGGAATGCTAGAGTTTTGCTTCTAACTATGCTCTAATGCAGCGAACTTCAACTTCTTTCATCTCAGGGCACATATAAACTACTTATTAAGATTCTGCGGCACACCAAAAGTACAACATTCTTCTGACAAAAGAAATAGGTATAACTTTGATTCATTCACACCAGATGGTGATTGGGTTGGCCGTTGTCATCTTTTAATTTGACAATCTAAGGGAAGAGGTCAGTGCCTCTGATTAAATAGTCAGGTACTGCATGTTTTAAAAATTTTTGCAGCACCACGGCTGAAAATTGCTGCTCTAATGAGTTACCATCACAATAATTAATGAAAAGATATCCTAAATCATTAAAAAGACTTTTTTCTTTTTATCCCTTGCCAAAGCATTCTGGAATTATATATTAAAGAATTGTTAAGTTCATGAAGATACAAACAAGCATACAAATAAACAAGAAAAAATAATCATCACTCC
This sequence comes from Myotis brandtii, assembly GCF_000412655.1. Taxonomy (NCBI): domain Eukaryota; kingdom Metazoa; phylum Chordata; class Mammalia; order Chiroptera; family Vespertilionidae; genus Myotis; species Myotis brandtii. The sequence goes on from NW_005370223.1 coordinate 7,165,360, forward strand.
TCCCCAAGAATGTAGAAAATTGCTCATATTCATTAAAAGATTCATCTACATTAAAGATAATAATTCTGGATTCAATTATATTTAACTTAAAATCATAATACTGCACTGAGATAACAAATACTTATGAGCTGATTTAATAGCAATGAGATAGATACATCCAAAAACTAGAGGAATAATTTATGACAAAGCAGACAATTGTTAACTTTTAAATAAATGAATAGACTAGTTATAGGGGAAAACGAGAAAGAGTTTTATTAGGTTTTTATTTTATTAGGTTTTGTTTAAAAACTTTCCCCCCAAAATACCTGGGAAACCCATAGGTGGTGCTCTTATACCAAAAATTAAAGAATTTATGTTCTGGTATGAATGCTCAAAAATACTGTTATGAATATTTTCACACAATTGCCCAAGGATAGTAGTAAGACCCATCTCCCATAAATAAGAATGGTTATCTTAAAATGTAGTATTTTACATTCCTAATTCAATAAGTACTTTAAAAACAAAACTATATCATAATGTTTCTCCCACACCTGGTTATTCATATAGATTTTGATATGTTAATTTTGCATATTGCAACATGACTAAATTTGGCATTTGGTTTCAGATCCAGCCAGTGGCTTTTTATCAACACATTTTTGCATGTACAATACATTGGGGGCACGTAGATATTCTCTAGTACAATCGTAACTTATTCCCTTCTCTACCTGAGAAAGAATAAATTCAAATGTGAAAATAGTAAGATTAACATTAGAAACCATTAAAAATATTTTTTCCTCCTTTTTGGGTTAATAGTTTGCACCAATATACAGGTAGATTTGGAATCAGAAAACCTAAATTTAGTGGCTTTGTCATAATGTAAACTACTCAATCTTTTTGGGTCTTGGTTTCCTCATATATCAAAATAAGGAGTTGCTATTTGAATATCTCTAAGGTCTATTTCAGCCCTAAATCTTGCCCTCATTCCCGATCATACTGATCTATTTCTACTATATTTCTGCTAGCTCATCAGGAGGCATTGATACATGTTTCCTTATTTCCTCACTTTGCATTTTCTCTTTGATCCAATGAAACTGAACTCCAATGATTAACTCTATAAAAGTCTTGCTAGCAGGCAAAGGCCACTGCTGACCTCACAGCCAAATCCATTGGACCCTCAGTCCTCATGGTACTTGATCTCGCTGGAGCACTTGACAATAATTTTTTCTTTGATACTTTGCTACCTTGACTTTGCTGACATCACCTCTGTTGGTTCTTCTCCTAACTCTTGACTGTGTTAGTTCTCTAGCACTAGATCTGCCTTCCTTAGTCAGTTCCTCATATGCTGTTGTTCATGGCTCATTCCCAAGACTGCTTTTCTTATTTTCTAGGGAAGATCTCATTCATTTCTGTACTTACCGCTATACTTAGAGTTCATGGGTTTAAAATCTCCTACCCAGAAATTTTGCATAGTCAAAAGCCCACTGGACATTCCAACCTCAATTCAACATGATCAGAATTGGGTGTTTCTCTAATCCTTCTCTTTGTATCCTATATATAGCAGTCCCCTCTTAACTGAGGTTTCGCTTTCCATTGTTCAGCTATTCATGATCAACCAGGATCCATAGTTATTAAATGGGAAAATACAGAAATAAATAATTTATAAGTTTTAAATGTTGAGCTATTCTGAATAGCGTGATGAAATCTCATGCCACTCTGCTCCGTCCCATGTGGGTTATGAATCATCCCTTTGTCTCTGTTTATGCTATCCTCTTGCTGGACATTCAGTAGTTGTTTCTGTTATCAGATTGATTATTAGAAAGAGAGAGAGAGAGAGAGAGAGAGAGAAAGTCTCATAACTTTTATGACAGTATCCTATATAATAAAAGCCTAATATGCTAAGTGTCTGGTTGACCAGTTGGCCATTCAACCAATCAAAGCATAACATGCTAATGATATGCTAAGGCTGCTTAACCACTCGCTATGATGTGCACTGACCACCAGGGGGCAGACACTCTGACCAGTAGGTTAGCTTGCTGCTGGGGTCTGGGCCAATCGGAACTGAGCGAGATGGGCCGGATATGCCCTGGAGCCGTCCCATGGTCCCTCCCTGGCTGGCCAACCTCCTGCGTCCCTCCCCGGCCCCAATCGTGCACCAGTGGGGTCCCTCGGCCTGGCCTGTGCCCTCTCACAATCCGGGACCCCTTGGGGGATGTTGGAGAGCCGGTTTCAGCCCGACTGCGGAACAACTGGTCACTACAATGTGCACTGACTACCAGGGGGCAGATGCTCAATGCAGGAGCTGCCCCTTGATGGTCAGTGCGCTCCCACAGGGGGAGCACCACTCAGCCAGAAGCCCGGCTCACGGCTGGCAAGCACAGCGGTGGTGCCGGGAGCCTCTCCTGCCTCCGCAGCAGCACTAAGGATGTCCAACTGACAGCTTAGGCACGTTCCCTACAGGGAGCAGGCCTAAGCCATCTGTAAGACATCTCCTGAGGGCTCCCGGATTGCAGGAGAGCACATGCCGCCAGGCTGAGTGACCCCCCACCCAAGTGCACGAATTTCATGCACTGGGCCTCTAGTATTGTTATAATTGTACTATTTTATTATTATTGTTGTCAATCTCTTACATGCCTAATTTATAAATTAAACTTTATCACAGTTATATATGTATAGATAAAACAGCATATATAGTGTTTAGTACCATTCACTGTTTCAGGCATTCACCGGGGGTCTTGGAATGTACCACCCACAAATAAGGGGGCCTACTGTATTCTTAATCTTTACTGACTTAGGCATCATTTAGTTAAATAGTCACTTCATCTAATTCAAATAAAAAGGCAATCTACTTTAAGAATACCACAGGCAAGCCCTGACCGGTTTGGCTCAGTGGATAGAGCGTCGGCCTGCGGACTCAAGGGTCCCAGGTTCGATTCCAGTCAAGGGCATGTACCTTGGATGCGGGCACATCCCCAGTAGGGGGTGTGCAGGAGGCAGCTGATCGATGTTTTTCTCTCATCGATGTTTCTAACTTTCTATCCCTCTCCCTTCCTCTCTGTAAAAAATCAATAAAATATATTAAAAAAAAAGAATACCACAGGCAATCTCAAAGATTTTCAAGCACAGGAAATAAAGTAAAGCCAGGCCCTACAATGTCTAAAACTCAAAATTTCAAAGTCAGAAATTGAGACTGCCTTCACCACCTCTTAGGCCACCACAGGCAATCTCAAAGATTTTTCAAGCACAGGAAATAAAGTAAAGTCAGGCCCTACAATGTCTAAAAACTCAAAATTTCAAAGTCAGAAATTGAGACTGCCTTCACCACCTCTTAGGCCTGTTTTATCTTTTACACAGTTGCCCCAATCTTCCAATTGGCTTCCTCTTGAGTCCTCTATTTTTTCATTATTTCAGTTTCTTATAATAATTTTCTATTCCCAATTCATCATAACACTTTAGCTCAAGCACCTACCATCAACTGTAATTTCATTTTTCTTAGTTTATTACATTTAATGTTATTAATTTATATTACACGTTTTTATATAAAAGATTTTTGGTGACTTGTTGCAGTCAGTTTGCTAATACTTAAGACTCCACTGTCTCACTTGTAAATGGGGATTAAAACACTACCTACTGCATAGAATGCTACAAGGATTAACTATGGTTATTTTAGTAAAGGACTTAGCACACGGCTTGAATTACAGTAAACTGTCAATGAGTAACACCATCTAATATGCCAAATAGATTGGTCGGTTGGCAGTAACAGCAGCAGTGCGGTATTGAGACGGCCACGAAGGCTGTGTGGGAAAGAACGCAGTGACTGTTCATCCAACATGTAACTGGGCACCACTCTGCTCTGGGGAGAATGAGAAATGATGCCATGATTAACTGCTTATCTGACATGGGTAGAAGCCAGGGTAAGAATGGGGTTGAGACACATACAAAACCTTGCTTTAGAAAATGAATCTCTTCTGTTTCAAACCAAAGTGTTTACATGCTTCTGCTAGTTTTGTGAGAGTTCCACTATGGAACAAATCTCACCCTGTTCATAAATAAAGGGCAGCATTTATAGTCAATGGCGGCCCCTATCATTTGGCCATCTTATTTTTCACAATATAGTGTTTTATAAATATTAACTCAATTTTGGCTGATAAATACAAAAACAATTAAAAATGTTGAGAATACTAATAAGGGTTTGATTTGATCCCAATAGAAATAAAGGTACTTTAAAATATCTCTAAAATAAAAAACAGGAAGCAAATAGCAGCTGTTGAATAGCCCGATGGGATGAGAACAAGAATGATCCTGAAGGCTACCAAGTAAATCATGCAGAATATTGAAAGATGAGCGGGCAAAAGTAGGTTTACATAAGCAAATAAATAATACAATTAATTAATAAATAATAATACAAAATAAATTTACATACTCACAACTGTAAATTTACTTTTGCCCATACTGTACTGTGCCTATTAAGCAATAAAAGGCACTTTGAGAAAAACCAGAATATGTAGTTAGGTGATTAGTATCAAAACCAGATACCTATTGTCTGACTGTTAATTTAGGAGCAGGGTAGTAGTTTGAAAACTTAAAGGCCGAGAATGGTGCACAGTATTAAAAATGAGATTTCTGTTGTAGGTCAGAAATTTTTGGCGCAGAGGTTCAAGGCCTGTGACTTAACGTGAGGCATGTGTGGTCAGATCTGTGGATCCCAAGTCGCTGCTGACGTTACAAAGTGTTAAGTACCTCCTTTTCTCATTTAATCTTAGTATTATTATCCCTACTTAACAGAAGAGGAAAAAAGTGGAGGCACCAAAATTAAGTAATTTTCCCAAGATCACAAAAAGGTAGTAAGTGTCACAACGGGGACCGGGACCCAGGCAAGTGCTTCAGAGCCTGGGCTCTTAACCACGAGGACACACAACCGCCTCCTAGGGAGCCCCTGTGACAGCTGGAACAGTATCTGGGGTGGAAGTACCTTGACTGGAATTCAGGAAAAATAAAAGTGGTCTATTTCATAAAAAAGATCTATTGTTCCTATACTAACATGGAGAGAAAAGACATAAGCTACATAAGCCAGTCAGAGAAAGATAAGTATCACATGATGTCACTCATATGCGGAATCTAATGAACCAAATAAACTAATGATCAAAAACAGACCCAGAGACATAGAAGCATGAACAGACTGTTGAACCTCAGAGGGAAGGCAGGGAAGGGTGGGGGGGAAGAGATCGACCAATGAACTTGTATGCATATATACATGAACCCTGGACACAGACAATGGGTGGTGAGAGTCTGGAGGCAGGAGTGGACTAGAAGAGGTTATTGGGGGGAAAAGGAGGGCCTATGTAATACTTTCAACAATAAAGATTAAAAAAATAACAGAGAAAGAGGGTATACTTAGACTTAAAAAAAATCTTTATAAACATTTTCTAGAACCTACCTTTAATAAAACATGTACATATACACATTCATTATATGTAAGATGATCAGAGCATTGGGTAGAACAGTAGCAATAGGGGATACAGTGAAGGCTGAGGGAGATATTTCAAAGGAAAGAGAGAAAAGGGAAAAGAGAAGGCTGAGTGACTGGAAGATGGTTAATGTACAGAAAGAGTTTAGAAAGCAAGCATGTTGAGTCTGAAGTCTCTGGGCCACTGAGAACACTGGGCAAGTGATCAGTGAGGGTCAGAATCTGCAAGATGAAGATAAAATACAAGAATATTTGTCAGACTGTCACACACGACATAGCTCAGCCCTGCAACCTCAACAGGAAACACAAGAGGCTTATGCTAGGAAGAAACCACTTCTGTCTGAAAGTTCTCCATGCAGCCTGACTGGGTTTGCTGTCCACACCTAGCATCTTGATTTCTTTGACCCTTTGCTGTCCAGATTCCTCAAATAGGTTTTCTGATCACCTGGTACCTGAGCTGAGCTTGTCACTGAGGATGAACAGAGTTGGGAGGAGACAGACGGAACATGCCTACTTCCCTTAGAATTACTCCAAGTTTCATTCTCATTTTTTCAAGAAGCTATAAAACTGAACTTCTCCAGGAAATAATTACGAGCACTCTAACAGCAATATTTACTACTCTAAGATGGGAAAGATTTAAATGATCACTTAAAAGGTAGAATTCAGCCCTACTGATGTGGCTCAGTTGTTGAGCGTCAACCTACGAACCAGGAGGTCATGGTTGGATTCCCGGTCAGGGCACATGCCTGGGTTGCGGGCTTGATCCCCAGTAGGGGGCATGCAGGAGGCATCTGATCAATGATTCTCTCTCATCATTGATGCTTCTGTCTCTCCCTCTCCCTTCCTCTCTGAGATCAATAAATATATATGAAAAAACATGATCTCACTCATTCATGGATAATAAAGACCATTATAAACTGATGAACAAAAATAGATACAGTGGCAGAGCAGCCTCGAACAGACTGTCAAACTACAGCCGGAAGGCTGGGGAGGGTTGGGGGGTGGGGGTAAGAGATCAACCGAAGGACTTGTATGCATGCATATAAGCATAACCAATGGACA
>NW_005370223.1:7171897-7176061 GCF_000412655.1 Myotis brandtii
TATGTAATACTCTTTGTAATACTTTAAGCAATAAAAAAAAATAACCAAAGTAAAAAAAAAAAAAAGAAAGAAAAATAGAAGGTACGAATCAGGGCAAGTATATAAACTTATATGAATCTATCACTCATACTTAGGATTCTCTCTCATTACTCTCGGACCCGTTAGCAAAAACCACACATTTCTACTGCAAGCAGGAAATCCTATACCCCGCTGCTTATAATTAAATGCAGATTTAATTATAATAAACTCTACATTAGCACAGTTACTTAAGAATAAATGCAGCAATATTTATTCCTATTATTTATTTCTATTATTCTAAGTAATGTTTTTTTAAGGGCCAAAATATTGCACTTGATCATTAGCTCTAATCAAGGCAGGTATTTCCTTGGTTTCTTGAAGGTCACTAAAGAAATAACAATCAAGAACTATATGGTAGCAAAATATTTTAAAAAGTCAGAGGCAAAAGTATGGAAAAATATAGAAGGGAAAATAGAAAAAAACCCATAGTTTTTCTAGTTCTAATAGGGTCACAGCATAATATGAATAAGATAGAAGAATATTCTTAATGGAACTAACCAGCTTTACCCTAAATTTCCAAGGAGTAAGGATAAATTTGAATTTTGCTAGCAAAGCATAAGATAAGACGAACATGAATATTCAACCTTTTATACCTTTTTTATAGGGCATAAAAGGACAATGTTTTTCACTTGAAAGGGCATAATAACTATTAATATGATACCTACATTTTCCAATTTTAAGCACTACAAAAGACTAAAATGCTAAGCAAGCTACTATTTCTATTTCTGGAATGGTAAAAATTATTAATTTTTGAAGTTTACTATGATTCTTGCTGGAAACATAGAAGAGGTGAGGCAGAAATCAGCACCTGAACAAAGACAGATGGCCTCAGGGCTCACAATTTTTTAAGCCACCTCTATCAGCTTTGACATAATTTTTAGTATATTCACATCTTCTTCCCAAAGTGTTCCAATCTTAGTGTCCTCCATCAGGAATAAACACTACTCAGAAATAAACACTACTCAGAATATGTTTAAGGGAGGAGTAAAGAACTATCATCTACTTTATGAATACTATATTTCTATTACTGCAGTTTAAGATCAAATCACCCCTAACTTCTATTGGGCTATTAGGTAACTAAAATCCAAAGTCCAGTTTGCTTACCTGCTAAGTGCCTGGTTTTTGCACAACAGTGTCACAGTACATCCAATTCAAATTCATGCCTTAACCAAATTACCAGTAATTGAAATGCTACCGCACTCAATAAATATTCTTAAAGTGAGAAAGGATTATTCTCAAAGTTACAGAGTGGAAAAGAAAATGTTAAATATTTAAATACAGCTCGTTTTTTAATAACTCGCTGGATCTGGCCCATTCACTCCAGCAGATGAACTTCCCTTTGCAGCTAAGCATCACACACTCTGTCACATTATGACCTGCTTTGTCTATGATCCCAGGACTCACATTTATTGTTCTAATGTTGAGTTCATTTACTGTTTATTTTAATAATACAATATAAAATTATAATGCATAATAACTTTGCTATAAATATATAATTGCTCAATAAATATTTGATAATACATTAAATGTTATCTATAATAATAAAGCACAATATGCTAATTAGACTGGACAGCTGAACGACCTTCTGGACGTCCTTCCAGATGTCCTTCTGGACGACATTCTGGATGAAGCCGGGGCTGTGAGGGCCGAGCCCCTTGCATGAATTTTGTGCATCGGGCCTCTAGTACTAGTAATTATATAATACAGAAATATACTAAAACATACTGAATAAAACATAAGTAAGATTTAATAACATAGTATATAATATTACATATAAAAGTATAATATATAAAACTTACAATACAACCATTACTTTTCTCTCTGAAACTTAAAGGGAGCACTCTACTCTAAAAGCTTAAGTGTCTCATAAATAAACTTTCTGAGGGCAGATAATGCCTTTACAATTAGTAGTATCCTAAACTAATGTGTGTGATCTTTTAAAAAATGTACTGTTTATATTCTCTACTCACTTTCTTCATTTAAAGGATAGTTCCTTGAGTTCATATGTTCTACTTCTATATTCTGAAATCCTAAAAACCTTCACGGATTCATTATCACTCAAAATACAATAAGCTTTCTTTCCCGTCTTCATTGAACCTAGGACAAAAGACACTCTGTATGATATTGGTCAAAAGAACTGATGAGGAAGATGGCTCCAAAAGCTATGAAGCCTCTGCCCCGCCCAAAGCCGAAACCAAAGCCAAAGAAGAAAGCAGTGTTGAAAGGCGTCCATAGCCACACACCAAAGAAGATCTGCACGTCAACCACCTTCCGACGGCCAAAGACACTGAGGCTCCGAAGGGGAAACAAGCTTGACCACTATGCCATCATCAAATGCCCCCTGACTATCAAGTCAGCCACGGAGAAGATAGAAGACAGCAATACACTTGTGTGCATTGTGGATGTCAAGGCCAACAGGCACCAGATCAAACAGGCGGCAAAGAAGCTCTATGACATTGATGTGGCCAAGGTCAACACCCTGATCAGGCCTGGTGGGGAGAAGAAGGCATATGTTCGACTGGCTCCTGACTATGATGCTTTCTTTTTCTTTTTTAATATATTTTTATTGATTTCAGAGAGGAAGGGAGAGGGGGAGAGAGAGAGAGAGAGGAAGGGAGAGGGAGAGGGAGAGGGAGAGAGAGAGAGAGAGAGAGAGAAACATCAATGATGAGAGTCACTGATCAGGGTGTCCACCGTGGCCACATCATTGGTTGGCTGCCTCCTGCACACCCCCGACTGGGGATTGAGTCCACAACCTGGCATGTGCCCTGACCGGAAATCAAACTGACCTCCTGGTTCATAGGTTGATGCTCAACCACATAGGCTGGGCCAGTCTATGGTATTTTGTTATGGAAGCCCAAATGGACTAATAATAGTTCTCAATATTTTTAAAAGCACAAAAGGGATTCTGAAACCAAACATTTCGAAAATCACTGAATTAGACAATAACCATTTGGTTGTGTGAATTAAAATGTTGGTAAACAAACTTATTTCACAGGTACAACTTGGAAAAATAATCACAATTATCATTAGCTATTTGAAATAGAAAGGGAAAAAGTTAAAGTCATCTTTAAAATAACCTTATTTTTACTTGATGTATATAATTATATACCATTTGATAGCATATGAAAATGGTGAAATAAATGAAAAGAATACAGGTTACTAAGGCACTTGCTTTGCTTTTCATTATCAGAAAACCAAGCTTGTTGATGTGTTTAGCTAGTGCATATTAACTCTTAGAGTATTTGCTAAATCTATTAACTATCTACACTAATAAAAGAGAAACATGGTAATTAGCGTACGACCGCTACCCTTTTCATTGGCTAATCAGGGCGATATGCAAATTAACTGCCAACTAAGATGGCGGTTAACTGCCAACAAAAATGGCGGTTAATTTGCATATGTAGGCACAATGCAGGGAGGGGAAAGGGAAAGCAGGAAGAAGCCCCCTGCCACTGACAGTGATCGGAAACCCAGGGGGGAGCTAAGAGCCGGGGGGCAGGGCAAAGGCGGAGAATCGGGCAGTGATTGGAGAATTGGGCGCCTTTGCCACCCTGGCCAGTGATAGCGGAAGTAGGGGTGGAGCCAGTGATGGGAGCTGAGCACGGGGGAAGCTGGCAGTCCCGGGAGCTAGGGGTCCCTTGCCTGGACCTAATGCGGAGCCCACGATCGCAGGGCCACTGCAGCTGCGGGTCCCCCTGCCCAGGCCGGACGCCTCAGCCAGAGGCTTTAGGCTTGGGCTGGGGAGGAGCCAGCCAGCGATCAGCTGCGGTGGGAGCTGGGGGTGCCCCGGCCCATTGTTGATGGCAGCAGAGGCAGGGAACCAGGGCGGAGCCAGCCAGCAATTGTTGACTTGCAGTGGCTGCAACAGTGCGGTGATGGGGCTGGTGCCTTCCCCTGATCAGCCCGGTCGACTCCCACAAAGGGTGGCCAGACTGTGGCTTAGGCCCACTCCCCAAGGGAGCAGGGAGCAGGTAGTAGGACATCCCCTAGGGCTCCCAGTATGTGATAGGGGGCAAGCTGGGCTGAGGGAACCCCCTCCCCAGTGCACAAATTTTTGTGCACCGGGCCCCTAGTATATATATA
>NW_005370223.1:7176409-7196679 GCF_000412655.1 Myotis brandtii
GCAATGATGACAATTACTGAAGATATGAATCAACTAAAATAGTTGACAGGGACAATTCTTCCATCTTTGAAAATATCTACATCAAATCTGTTTAAATAGATTTTCATCTGCATAATATAACACATTCTGACAAGACCACCACCTCCACCAATGTGGTCAGTGTTGTGCTGTAAAATGTTTAATAACTGAGGGACCGCCCCCCCTCAAGTGCACAAATTTTGTGCACCGGGCTACTAGTCTGAATATAAAATCAGATATAAAAGAAGAAACTTTCAGCTTTGCTTCATATGAGAAAAAACAACCAAGCAAATAACAAGATGACAGGAAGAAATCAGATTGATAAATATACCAAGTTCAATTTTTTAAACTACAAAATTTATAAAAACTATAGGGAAATAATAAAGTAACAGTGAGAAACTATTTTAATATATGCAAAATAAAAGATTTTGCTCTCCTAGTAATTGCAGTTGATAGCAAAAATGGTAACAAAACTGTGGAAGTCACTAAGAATGAAAATTTTAATAGTTATGGGCCTTTAAGAATTATTAAGTTATAAAAGCTTAGATGAGTGGGAAGATGTATTTACCTCAATGAATTTCTGAATTTCATGGACACAAATATGTTGGAGTTGCTTTTTAATGGCATATAAATTGTGCCTTTTTAATGGCATATAAATTGTGCACTCAAATACAACAGTTTTATGTATAGTCGTAGTCTAATCTAAAAATCAAGCAAAGTGCTTCATTTCTAAGGCTTAATGCTACATTCAAAATTACATTTTAATAAATTTCATTCCATATAACTTTGTATGTAAAGAAAATACTAATTCATTTTGAGCTAACTTCTCTTGGCTCAATGTTTTTATGAAAAATAATTATGCAGTCCATTTGGAAAAATATAATCAACCCATGGGCATGCAGATATCAATTTTATCTTATGAGAATTTCTCCGTGTTCCAGTTACTTCATTCTTATTACATGCTGCAAAAGGCAGTAATAATTTTTATAGCCAAATATCACTTCATAAGATACCAGGTGGCTTTCAATATTTACCACATAAGTCATGCATGAAATTTAAACATTACAAAAAATGACTTACCAGTTGACACTCCTGAAATATGCACATTTTCAGAATGTTCTGCAAGAGCACCATTTCCTAAAATTAAACATAATGGATAAACTAATTTCCAAGATAAAATTTATAAAAAATTTTCAGATTCTCCCTTTAAAAGAAAACAACTACATAGAGCTACGTGTAATATTCAGCAACTAAATTAAAGCCTCCTATATATTCTTCAAAACAATACAAAACCCAACAATTCAATGGTAGTAGGAAAAACACAGTATTTTTGAATTCACAAAAATGCAATGTAATATATAAAGGTCAAATATACAGATCTGAGTAAAACCAGAAAGAATTTCCTATCAAGTTAATAGTCAAAAGAGAACTTCATATCACTACTAGAAAAGAGAGAATCATGTACTTGAAAAAACATATATATTTTTATTGATTATAGAGAAGAAAGGAGAGGGAGAGAGAGAGAAACATCAATGACGAGAGAGAATCATTGATCGGCTGCCTCCTGCACACCCCCTCCTGGGGATTGAGCCAGCAATCCAGCATGTGCCCTGACCTGGAATTGAACCTTGAACTTCCGGTTCATAGGTTGACATTCAACCACTGAGCCACGCAGGTCGGGCGAGAATCACGTACCTTTAAAAATCGTATCTCCTAAGAGCATGCTCAATCCATCAACAGTGTGGCCATTGCTAGGGTCACACATGTTGGCACATTAAAAAAAAATGCCTTGCATTATCTCTTTTAACCTTATATCAACAACTCTAGTAGTCTTAAGACCATTAGGGACAAAATTATATATATTTTTTGGTATCTCCTGATTTTCTATACATCCTATCACAAAGTTGGGGACATGGAACCATTCAAATATACTTCTAGTGAACAGATATATGACCAGAGAACAGGACATTTTGAAGGGTAACTATTCCATTGCTAGGGAAGATTGTTCAAGTTTATTAGAGATTCTATTATGGGAGCCAAGGACATAGTAGGTCTACAATCACTCTGGATCCTGGAGTCCTTTATTAGCCCTTCTCTCTATTCCCTTCAGACCTTTCCTTTCTTCTTGTTCCTTTGTCTCCTCCTGATGATATATTCAGGTCTTTCTCTTTCATAAAAGAAAACTTCTTTCTTGCCAGTGCACCTACCTGTTTCTGCTTTCCTATCTTGGTCTTTCCCTCCTAAGTTAAATTCTTTGAAAGAATCTATACTCACTAATGGAGCTCCCTTACATATCATTTACTCCTGAACCTATCTTAGATTTTGAACATCACCTTTTCTCAGCCTGGTACAGCCCAGTGCACTGCCACTTACCTGCTTAACTCCTTCAACTCAGCTCAGGAAATAGATCTCCATCCATCTCAGAATGAATTAGGAGTCCTCCTTAACGTTCCTACCGTACAACAAATTAGTACTGACTCATGAGCATACTACTACCACGGCCCTATCATCCTGTCTGGGTTATTAATTTACCCATCTTCTACACCAAATTTTGAGTGTCTTTAGAGCAAAAAAAGTCTCTTTCCCTTTGCTTCTTTTCTCCTCTTCTTCACTTTCTACTTGCCTTCCTATTTCCCAGTTTCTGACAGAGTGCGATCTCAGGAAATATTTGTTGATTTAATAAGTCAAAATTACCAGATCTTGAAATTAAGCACAAAACATCCTTTGTGTAATTAACAATTTGATTTCAGGTTATAGTTTGCTTAGAGGATTAAAAAAAAAAAAGGAAACAAAAGGGTAGAGAAATACAAAGAGGAAGACAGGCATTCTTTCATTAGTGAATTAAGTTAGAAAACTACAAAGGAAAGAGATTTCAGAACCAGTTGTTCACTTAGATTACAGGTTTAGAGAGCTGCTTCTTTACACTATCCTTTAAATGTAAAATGTTTGGTAAATGACTATTCAGACCTCTGGAGCAGCTTCAATTTTTAGATTGAAAGGGACTCAACTCTGAATTAGCTTCAGCTACTTCTTGGGGGTGGGAGAGAGGGAGCACTGGGGGAGAACCAAGCCAAAGGCATGATGCTTTTATGCATCATTTTTGATCTTCAATGACTCCTAGGTTCTTAATGGCTTTAATAAATCTATTTAAAGAATTCTTTTTTTTTTTCTATGAGCAAATGGCTAGCTTTTCATTTACCTCTAATGAAGTTCATCTCATAATTTTTCACTTTCACATAATCTTTAAAATAGTACCCTGCAGTTTATCCCATCAACTTGACATTTCCCTATTAAAATATCATATATGAAGTTGAGGATTATCCTTTTTCATATAACTTTAAAAAGTACCAATCTATAATAATAAAAGCATAATATGCTAATTAGACCAGACAGCTGAACGACCTTCCGGATGTCATTCCAGACAAAGCCACGGTGGTGGGGCCAAGGCAGAGGCGGTCCGGTGCAATCAGGCAGGCAGGTGAGTGGTTATGGGCGATCAGGCAGGTAGTCAGACATCCCCCCAGGGGTCCCGGATTGCGAGAGAAGAGGGTGCAGGCCGGGCTGAGGGAACCCCCTCCCTCGTGCATGAATTTTATGCACCGGGCCTCTAGTGTAAATATATTTATCCCTACTATATAGGTGTGCTTCCCCAAGTGAATGAAGACACACATAGATAGACATTCTCTTACCTACAATGATATTACTTCAATGAAATTAATTATAATTTTTATATCATTTAATATAGCCAAGCCATCGTCAAATTTCCCTGGGTAGCTCATAAATGTCTTTTTACAGTTGGTTTATTTGAAGCAGGACCTAAAAGAAATCTTAATGTTTCATTTGGTTAGTGTGTTTAAATCTCTCAACCTATAGTAATACTCCCTTATTTTCTATACTGCAGACTTGTTACAGAAACCAGATCCGTTGTCCTGTAAGAGACCCATATTTAGTGGTGTCACTAAACTTTGTTCATCTAGCTCTAGAGTCATCAAATTTTTTCTTAAAAAGGCCAGATAGTAAATATTTTAGACTTTGTGGGCCATATGATCTCTATTGCAACTACCCAACTCTGCCACTGTTGCATGAAAGCAGCCATAGATAATACTTGAATGCATCAGAGTAACGTGTTTCAATAAAACATTATGAAAAGAAAACAAAACAAAAAACAGGCAGTGGGCTGGATTTGGCTCAAAGGCCATATAATTTGCCAACCCCTGGGTAGAATCTGATTTGACATGGGTTCAACATTTTTGGCTGGAAAACTTCAGAGCTGATGCTGTATGTTTCATGTATATTACAGGAGGCAGCACAAACTTTCTGCCTGCCCTACTTTTCATAAGACTGAGGTTAATCAATAGGTCCAAGTCAGGCAGCCTGATCACTCCATTGTAAAGTTCCCACATGACCATTTTTATAATACTAGTTTCATCAGAGGAAACTGATAATCATGGCCTGAATAAATTATTTCATTATGGCAACATTATTTTCTAACCCTGCCAATTTTTATACTTCCACTAACTGAAATTCCACAAAGAACTTTCCCTCAACAAATGTTACCTGCTTACCCTTAAACACAGTTCATACAGAAAAGGGAGGATAAATGCAATTTGCTAGTATTTTATTTAGGATTTTTGCATCTGTGTTCACCAGATGTACTGTCTATAGTTTTTTTGTGTGTCATCCTTGCAAGGTTTTGGTATCAAGGTTTTGTTGGCCTTGTAGAATGTGTTAGGAAGTATTGCCTCTTCTTCAATTTTTTGGAAGAATTTGAGAAGGATAGGTATCAAGCCTTTTTTGAATGTTTGGTAGAATTCACTAACGAAGCCATCTGGTCCTGGACTTTCATTTTTTAGGAGGCTTTTTCAATTTCCTCACTGTTAGTCTATTTAGATTTTCCAATTCTTCATGATTCAGTCTGTAAATGTTAAATATATCTGTAAACCTACCTATTTCTTCTAGGTTATTGAATTTGGTGGCATATAGTCTTTCATAGTATTCTAGTGTGATCCTTTCTAAATCTGTGATGCCTTTGGTAACTTTTCCTCTTTCATTATTGATTTTGTTTATATGAGTCTTTTCTCCTTTTCCTTAGTCTAGCCAGGGGTTTGTCAATTTTATTCATCTTTCCAAAGAACCAGCTCTTTGTATAATCTTTTTACTCTCTATTTAATTCTGCTCTAATTTTTATTATTTCCTTTCTTCTGCTGACTTTGGGTTGCTTTTGTTCTTCTTTTTCTAGTTCTTTAAGATGCGATGTTAGATTGTTTATTTGGAGTTAGCTTATTTTTTGAGATAGGCATGCAATGATATACACTTCCCTCTTATTACTGCTTTTGCTGCATCCCAAAAGTTTTGATATGTCATATTATTGTTCTCATTTGCCTTTCTATATCTTTTGATCTCACCTTTTATTTCTTCTTTGACCCAGTTATTTTTTAGTAGTATGTTGTTTAATCTCCACATGTTTGTGTGTTTCTTTACTCTCTTTTTGCAGTTGATTTCTAATTGCAAAGCATTGTGGTCAAAGAATATGCTTGGTATGATTTCAATCTTCTTGAATTTGTTGAGGCTACTTTTGTAATCCAACATATGGTATATCCTTGAGAATGTTTCATGTGCACTGGAGAAGAATGTATAATCTGATGTTCTGGGATGAAAGGCTCCGTAAATATCAATTATATCCATTTGGTCTAATGTATCATTTCAGGCTGATATTTCTTTATTTATTTTCTTTTGGATGATCTATCTAGAGCTGCCAATGGATTATTAAGGTTCCCAAATACGACTATTGTTTTTGTCTGTTTCTCCCTTTAGTTCTGTTAGTAGCTGCTTTATGTATTTGGTGCTCTCTGACTGAGTGCATATATATTAAGAAGTGCTATGTCCATCTTTGTCTCTCGTTACCTTTGTTTTCTTGAAATCCTTTTTGTCATATATAAGTATGGCTACACCTGCTTTTCTGTGGGTGCCATTTGCTTGGAAAATCATTTTCCACCCTTTGAGTCTAACTTCGTCTTTGCAGTTTAGATGTGTCTCTTGAAGGTAGGCTATGGTTAGGTTTTGTTTTTTGATCCAATATGCTACCCTGTGCCTCTTTATTGGTGAATTCAGTCCATATACATTTAGGGTAATTACTGATGTATGAGGATTTCCTATAGCCATTTGAACTTTTGTTTTCTGGTAGCTCTGTGCCTCCATTGGTTATTTTCCTTTGTGTTTTTTTCTCTTGTTTTTGTGTGGTGGTATTCCATACTTCCTTCCTGTTTTCTCTTCTTTTAAGCCATGTGTCTCAGTTTTGGGTTTGTGTGTGTGTGTGTGTGGTTACCTTTAAGTTTAAGAAAAATAAAGTTTCATATATACTAGTACAATAATCCTTTTTCATTTGAATGTATCTGATCCCCATCCTCCTTTGCAAATTCAGACCTTTATCTTCTCCCCTTTCATGCTTTTATTGTCACAAATTATCCCTGTTTATTTGTAAAGTTATTGTGGATCTTGCTCATAGTTTTGTGACCTTTTGTTTCAGGTAAATAACTCCCTTGAGTATTTCCTGCAGTGGAAACCTTCTGGTGATAAATTCCCTTAGCTTCTGTATGTCAGGAAAAAATCTGATTTCTCCTTCATATCTAAAGGACAACTTTGCTGGATATATTATTGCTGGTTGGTAATTTCTCTCTTTCAGTAATTTGAATATTTGGTTCCATTCTCTTCTGGCTTGTAGCATTTCAGCTAGAAAGTCCAATGATAACTTAATGGACTTCCCTTTATAAGTTACTCTCTTCTTTTTCCTGGCTGCTTTGAGAATTTTTTTTTGTCATTAATTTTTGACAGTTTTAATACAATTTGTCTTGGAAAAGGCCCTTTTGGATTGATGTGATTAGGTGCTCTGTTTCTTGGATCCAAGAATCTAATTCTTTGCATAGGTTTGGAAAGATCTCATCAATTATTTGTTGGAATAGCCTCCCCATTCCCTTCTCCCTCTTTTCCTCTTCTGGTATGCCTATTATTCTTATATGGCTCTTTTTGATGGAATCAGATAGTTCTAGTAGAATTCTTTTTTTTTTAATGCTCAAATCTCTCTTCTTCCCTCTGTGTCATTTCTATCTTTGATATCACTAATTCTTTCCTCCATCTGGTTGGCTCTATTTCCTATACTCTTATTCATCCTTAATTATTTTTATTGAGTTCTATAGCTCTAGAATTTGTTTGGTTCTTTTTTAAAGTTTCAATCTCTTTGGTAAAGTACTTGTTTTGGCTGTCGATTTGTTTTCTGAGATCATTAAATTGCCTGGCTGCATTCTCTTGCATCTTGTTGATTTTTTTCATAACTGTAATCTTGAATTCTCTGTCATTTATATCACATAATTCCATGTCTTTAAGTTTGTTTTCTGGGGTTTTTCATTTTCTATTTGAGCTGCCTCACTACCTTGGTTATTTCTGGTTATTTGATGGATTCCTTCTCTGTCTAGGCATCTATGAGTGGTACCTCTCTAGCAGATTACTATGAAGAAGCCTTTCTATTATTTTCCAGTAGGTGGCACTAAATCATAAGTTTTTAGCTGTCTTGCACTTCTCTGGCTTTTCAGATCTCGGTGGGGTAGTATTGCCTGGATAGATGGTTTCCTCTACTGTGCTCTGGCCACCCCCCCCCCCCCCCCCCCCCCCCCCCCCATCCCACAGAGGAATTAGTTGTGCAATGGACTCCAAATCTGTGGAATCCCAGTGCTGTCCTCCACAGCCAGATGCTGCTGTCATTATAACAATGTGTGTGGGTGTGGGGAACCTGGCCAGCTTCTTTGCTGTTTTGCCTGTCAAGTTATGGTGACTTTGGACTTCTGCGGGGTCTTCCCAGTGTTCAGAACTAGTCACAGAGTGCACCCTCTGCTCAGGGAAAAAAATGATTCTGTAGTACTAGTTCTCGAGTTTGCAGATAATGTGCTACACAACATGACAACAAAGGCAAAGCAAGCCTCCACGACTTTGTTTCTGAGTCAGGAATGCTGACTGCCAGACCACCACAGCAGCATGTCTGACCTGTGTCCCTGCCCAGGTCACTAGGCTCACCCACAGCTCATACTGCTCACTCCTGCAGGAAAGCCTACTGAATCTCTCTCCTGGCTGAAGTGAGTGCCAGCCACAACCTGATTCCTCCCCTCTCTGGGTTGAGCCCTCCTGTGAATGCCCAGCTGTAGGGCTGCATCTCTGGCTCATCTCAGCTTTTCTCCCTTCTTGCCTCCCCAGTTCGCTTCTACTTGCCCGCCTTAAGGTGTATCAATGTGCAGGTCTTTCAGGAATATTGTGCATAGAGCAGGGAATTCTTTGTTGAGTTATAAGTGTTTAAAATGTTGAAACTTCAAGGGGAGAGACCAAAGGGATCTCTCATGCCACCATTCCTCTAATGCCTCTACTTTTGTTACTTAATCAAAAGGAAAATAATAAAAATTAAGATAACAATTAATAAAACATGTTACAGTATTTATAAATGTGAACATAACTAAAAAATCTAATGTTCAATATTAAAGAAACAGTTTATGAAGAGAAAGTGATAGGAAAAAGTGCCACAGATATATGTCAAGTAATAGCAATAAACCTATCAGCCAAAAATTACCATTTCTAGTAGTCAAGTATGAATGCTCATTTCATTACCTTCTAAACACATTTTTACTATGTCTTTATTGAAAATTATGAACACTAATAAAACAGTTTGATTTTTACATATTTACTAAATTAGTATGTGGTATGTATTTGCATTTCTTTAAGTTAATTTTTGTTTCTAATTTTATTAGTCATCCAATTATTGTTCCTATAATTATCTTTTGTCCATCTACTAAGGAAGGAAATTAACATTTTATGTAGAAAGTATTTGCATAAGTTATTTAATAGCCTCACAAAAAACCCTGAAGGTAGGTAGCAGAAAACCCAATAATCTAGCATCTTGCTATTTAGAAATCTCAAATAGGAAATCAAAATTAATTCAAAAAATTAATGAGCTGGCATCTATGGCTCATCTATCAGTACCACAAGCAGATGAGTTCTAGTTACGAATTTAAAAGAGCAAATGTGCCCTAGCCGGTTTGGCTCAGTGGATAGAGTGTCAGCCTGTGGACTAAGGGGTCCCAGGTTTGATTCTGCTCAAGGGCACAGGTTCCGGTTGTGGGTTCGATCCCCAGTGGGGGGCATGCAGGAGGCAGCCAATCAATGATTCTCTCTCATCATTGATGTTTCTCTCTCTTTCTCCCCCTCTCCCTTTCTCTCTGAAATCAATAAAAATATATATTTTTAAAAAAGAGCAAATCTATCAGAAATTAATCAGTTTGCATATAAACTACATTGAATTTAGGAATATCTGTAAATAAAACTTTAAAAAGCAATATACTGTTATGGTTAAGAGAAGAGACCAGAACCACCCTTTCTGGGTTCAAATCCTAGCTCTTCTGCTTACTAATTATATAGCCTTAGCTAAGCTACTTAACTTCTCTGGTTTCTTATCTGTAAAGTGAACATACTAACAGTGTCTAGGCTGCCAGGGTTGTTAAGAGTGTGCCCAAACATACAGTGATTAGAACACTGTCTAGCATACAGAAACTACTATGTGTTTACTACTGTTACAAAAATGAGTTTATAAAACAGTCTCTCCTTGCCTCTGCTACTTCACATAGCATAGCTTGCCATTCAAATACAGTGAAACCTAGTTTCTCGAATTTCTCCCATCTCGAACAATTTGATTCTTGACCAAGTTGTTAACAGAAAAAATGTTTTGGTTGTTGTTGAAGCCAACTTCGGTTTAAAGGACAACTCTTTCAAGCTGATACCTCAGCATGACAAAAATTGTCTGTCAGACCACAAACAAAGGAGAGAATGTTTTTGTTGTTGGGGAAGTCACCAATTAGCACAATTTTAAAGCACAAAGAGGCCACCAAGAGTGCTAATGCTGCTAAGGGTGTGAGAGAAACAATGGTCCCAGCAGCTGAAGAGGTAGCAAAACTGCTGTTGACTGGTATAAAGGAAAAGCACTTAGCCCAGGCAGTAATATGGGAACAATCAAAGATGCTGCACGCTGACCTGAGAGACACCCTGGAAGGAGTGCTGAAAGTGATTCCTTTAAGGCTAGCAGGGGGTGGTTAGATAAACTTAAGAAGTGTTTATTTATAGATTAAACAGTACATTAGACATGTACTGTATATAAGAAGTTAAAACAGGGAATCACTTGGGGCTCTGGAATGAATTAATTTAATTTACATTATTTCTAATGGGAAAAAATGATTCAATTTTCGAACAAATTGCTTCTTGAACAGCTTTCCGTAACGAATTAAGTTCGAAAACTGAAGTTCCACTGTACTGTACTGTACTGTGACTATTTCAAAATATTTATGTTTTAGCCCTAGCCAGGTGGTTCCGTTGGTTGGAGCATCGTCCCATATATTTTTTTTAAAAATGTATTCCTATACTCTAGCAATGAAAAATACAAAAAATTAAGAAAATAATTACATTTACAATAGCACTCACACAAAAGTAAGTTTAACAAAGGAAATACTCTAAAACTACAAAACATTGTTGAAAGAAATTAAAGAAGGCCAACATAACTGGAAAGACATCGCATGTTCATGGATCAGAAGGCTCTAAATTGGTAATATAGCAATACTCCCCAAATTGATCAACAGACTCAATTTAATACCTCACAAAATCCAAGCTGCCTCCCCCCATCACCCCAAATTGAGAAACTAATCCTAAAATTCACACAGAAATTCAAGGAATCCAGAATAGTAAAACAATCTTCATAAAAAATAATAAATTTGGAGGATTCACATTCCTGATTTCAAAACCTACTGTAAAGCTACAGTAATGAAGGCAGTGTGATAACCGGCATAAGGACAGACAGATAGGCATATAGAATAGAGCTGTCAATCAAGAAATAAGCCCTTACAGTTACAGTCCACTGATTTTCAACAAGAGTGCCAGGATAATTCAATGGGGAAAGAATAATATTTTCATCAAATTGGGATGAGGCAACTGGTTATCCACATGCAAAAAAAAAAAAAATGAATTTTGATCCCCTACCTCACACTTTACATAACAATTAACTCAAAATGGACCAGGCATCTAAATATAAATACTTAAAACTATAAAACTCTTAGAATAAACATAAGAATTAATCTTCATGACCTTGGATTAGGAAATGGATGTTTAGATATGACACCAAAGCACAAGCAACAAAAGAAAAAACAGGTAAATTGAACCGTCTCAAATCAAAGAAACACGTGTGCTTCAAAGGTCACCAGCAAGAAAGTGAAAAGTCAAACTACAGAATGGGAGAAAATATTTGTGAATCACATATCTGATAAGGGGTTAATATCCACAATACACAAAGAACTCTTACAGCTCAACAACACAAAGACAAATAATCCAACAAATTAGAACTGAGCAAAGACTTTGAATAGACATTTCCAAAAACATAGACAAATGGCCAAAAACACATGAAAAGAAGAGCATTAAGGAAATGAAAATCAAAACTACAATGTGATATCACTTCACATGTGCTACATGCATGAACCATGATAACACTGTGTTAGGTTAAGGAAGCCAGACACAATAGATCACATATAGTATGATTTCCATTTATATAAAATGTCCAAAATAGACAAATCCATAATGAAATAAAGTTCCTCAGTGGCTGCCAGGGACTAGGGGAAAGGGGAAAGGGATAGTGATTGTTAATAGGGACAGGGTTTCCTTTTGGGCTGAAAGAGTCTGTAATTAGATAGTGGTGATATTTGGAAAGCCCTCTGAGGATACTAAAACAACTGAAATATATACTTAAAAAGATTGAACTTTATTGTATAAAAGTGTTAAAATTTTAAAAGCATAATAAATACACTATGACCAAATGGTTTATCCCCCAAATAAAAGGCTAAACATTTAAAAAAAATCAATGTAACTCACTATACTAACAATAAAAAGAAAAATCACATAATGACAAAGACAGATGACGAAAAGCATTTTCAAAACACAACATTCATTCATGATAAACTCTCAGCACATTAGGAATAGAGAGGAAGTGTATGCCTTACTCATTGACATTAACCCTAGGTCAGTGGTTCTCAACCTTCTGGCCCTTTAAATACAGTTCCTCATGTTGTGACCCAACCATAAAATTATTTTCGTTGCTACTTCATAACTGTAATGTTGCTACTGTTACGAATCATAATGTAAATATCTGATATGCAGGATGGTCTTAGGCGACCCCTGTGAAAGGGTCTTTCGACCGCCAACGGGGTCGCGACCCACAGGTTGAGAACCGCTGCCCTAGGTAGTGATTCCTCTCCTACAGCGCTAATAGTAGGTTTCCCCTTTACCTCCCACCCTTTGAACCACGGTGAATATTCCTATGTATAAGTAATAATGCTAGTGACAACACTAAGTCATTGTTTAGATAATACTGGGGCTATATTTTGGTTAATTCTGTGGCTACGACCTTTCCAGCAAATAAGTTTGGTCTTAAAGTGTCATCCCCATCAGACTAGAAATACCTAATTGATAGAATACAAGAATCCTAACCTTGGACTTGAACCTTGAGTTCCAATCAATGCTCATTTAGCATCTCCATTTCAACCCCCTCTCCCCCCAACACACACACACACACACACACACACACACTCCACCTCAGATCCTTCCTTCAGATTCCACTTCTCATGGGACCAATCCATCTCCACTGGTTATCTTATTGGCTCATTTTGTTCTAAGGCCCATTCATAAGAAGGGATCTCTTTCTTATATAAGCTCATCTCTATTATCTTCCTGAGTGAACCAGAGTTTAACCACACTAGAACAAAGCTGTTAACTTTTGCTTTCCTAACATAGTACCTACACAGTTCATAAACACTCTCCTTCCCTAATCTTAACAGGCAAAATAATCACCACTGGAACACTAAAATCTTTTACACTGTTCCTGACCATTGAAATCAACAACAACAAAAAGGTTACAAGGGTATCTAAAAGAATGGATTAACAGATAAAGAAAATCAGGCAGTAGGAGACGGGAGGTTAGCTTACATGAGAGGGAGAGAAAGAAAAGGAACAGAGGGAGGAAGAAATCTAGGACTGAGTAACTGACCTTGTAAGTTATTCTCAAAGCGTGGTCAGTGGACTCCTGGGAACCCACAAAACCCTTTCAGAGTTTAACAGAATACAGAAAGTTCATTGATACAGTTTCAGATTCCATGTTGTAATTAAACTTTAAAAAAGTATTACTTGTCAAGTTCTGGGATAGCATCAAAGAATATTCATTTATCTGAAAAGGCTACTGGAATACTTTTCCCTTTACAATTACATATCTATTTGAAGCCAGATTTTCTTCCAAAACTTCAACCAAAACATGTCACAACAGACTGACTGCAGAAGCAGGGATGAGAAATAGCTGTTTTCTGTTCAGCCAGACATTACAGTAATTTACAAAAACATATAGCAATGCCACTCTTCTCGCTAAATTTTTTTTGTTTTGAAAAATTTATCATCAATGGTCATTTTACATAACTTTATTCAATGTATGTTATTTATGGTCACATGTAATGGGTTTCTTATGTCATTTTAAGTGAGTAAAATATTTTCACAATTCCTCAATTTTAATTTATATTATTTAAAAACATATACATCTCCCATATAAAAAGAGCATTCTTCGGATTCCTCAGTAATTGTTGAGTCCTGAGACCCAAAAGTTTGAGAACTACTGCTATACACTTTTCCCTTAAGCTAATATATCCTAGTTAACTCATCTATTCTATTGCTGATGGAACTATAACAAGGATGCTCTGAATATTCTTGTGAATGTCTTTTGGCATACATTATGTTCCCACTTCTAGGAGTAGAATTGCTAGATCACAGGGCCTATTTTATTCAGCTGTTGCCCAAAGTGGTTATTAAGCATTTGAAATGTGGTTAGTCTAATTAAGATGGGCTATAAGTACATAAAATTCACACTGAATTTTGAAGACTTGGTATGAAAAATTAATTTCTATTGATTACATGTCAAAATGATATATTTTAGATATACTGGGTTAAATATATTATTAACATGAATGTCACCTGTTTCTTTTTCTTTTAATGTGGCTACTAGAAAATTTATATACATAACTTACATTTGAGGCTCATTATTCTTTCCAAGACCCCCAGTGGATGCCTAAAACTTCGAATAGTACCGAACTCTATATACTATGTTTTTTCTATACATGCATATCTTTTCACTTAGAGCAGTGGTTCTCAATCTTCCTAATGCCACGACCCTTTAATACAGTTCCTCATGTTGTGGTGACCCCCAATTTCATTGTTACAAATTGAACATAATTAAAGCATAGTGATTAATCACAAAAACAATATGTAATTATATATGTGTTTCCCGATGGTCTTAGGCGATCCCTGTGAAAGGGTCGTTTGACCCCCAAAGGGGTCGTGACCCACAGGTTGAGAACCGCTGACTTAGAGGAAGAACGTTATAGCTTCTCATTCGCATATTCAAATCACCAGCACCACTACTCTTGTGCTTGGGGCCATTATTAAGTAAAATAAGGTTTACTTGAACAGTCACTCTGATAACCCAGATAGCTACTAAGTGACTGATGGGTGAGTAGCATACACAGTGTAGATACGCTGGACTAGGGGATGACTCATGTCCTGGGCAGGATGGAGTGGGACAAGCACGAGATTTCATTATGTTACTTAGACTGGTGCACAATTTAAAACTCATGAATTATTTACTTCTGGAATATTTTACTTAATATTTTCAAACCATGGCTAACCATGGGTAACTGAAGCTGCAGAAGCAAAAAAACTGTGGAAAAGGAAAGGGGGCTCCTGTCTATATCTATTGGACAGCACTGCTCCAGGGGGGAGCGGAGAAGTAAAACAGGCCAATGCCAACCCTGTATATAAGCACAGTCTCACATGTTTATGAGAAGGGCACCTAGTTTTGACGAACCAGGAAGACTTCCCAAAGGAGGTAACATCTAGAGAAAAGCCAAAGAACAGGCAGAACTTAGCCTAGTTGAGAAAGTGTTGGGGGAAGGAAGATAAAGCCAGGCAGAGAAAATAGTGTGTGCAGAGGCCAGGAGACAAGACAATGTGTTGAGTATGGCAGGAACTCGGTGAAGGGGAGAGGAATGGTGGGGAAAAGTAACGAGAGACAAGGAAGGTAAAAACTAGGCAGATCATGAAGGGCCTAGTGAGTTATGCTTGTATTTTAAGAATAAGGAACTACTGTTGGGTTTTAAGCAAGAAAATTACATCATATCTGTACTCAGAAAAGTCACTCTGGCTGCTACTATATGTGATAGGATTGAATCAGGATAAAACTAGAGTCAAAAGTAGGTGGGGGCTGTAACAATAATGTAGACAAAAAAATAACGGACCTTTACAAGAAATAAACAGCAGTAGAGGGATGTGAACCTTGGCAAAATCATGACTCTCAGCTTCAGCTTCCTGTAATAATACCTACCTCACAGAGTTCTGTCAACTGACGGTCATGGTCATTGGCACCAATTCAACACCAATAGGGATCCCCAATTTGGGTGCGATGAAGAAGGGCACATTATTCAGCTCAGCTGTGATATAGCAGGGCTATGAGAGGGTCCTGGGGCCAAGCCCCTCTCTGGGTAGACAGCTCTGCTCTGCTCATTGCTGGTCTGTTCTGCTCCGTGCTGGTCTGCTTTGCCCTGCACTGATCTGCTCCCCTTTGCTCTGCTCCAGGGAGACATCTTCTGTGTTTCAGCTCCAGCTGGGAAAATACAGTCTTTGGTGTCTCTCAGAGCCAGAGGGGAGCTGACATGCAGACAGAAGTCCCTGCCTCTGGTCCCTGATTGGTCTGTCCTCATACAAATGAGGACTCCACATTCTCAACAGTTTGATTGATCTAAAAGGTACTGCCATCCTGATTGGTCGGAATGGAGCGGTTCTGACTGGTCGGTGGATGGGGGATACAGCTGTGCAGTTCCAACTGGATGGGGTATACTGATTGGTCGGAATGGAGGGGTTCTGACTGGTCCAGAACCAGTCAGATGGGGGATACAGCTGTGCAGTTCCAACTGGATGGGGAAAGTCTCAGTCCTCTGGGTGGAAACAGGGTTCCAGGAACTCCTCTGTAAGGAATGGCTCAGATGGCAGAAACACACTGCAGGCAGGCAGCTTGGTGCAGGCTCCTCCCTGAATGCAGTTTGCATGAGAGGCCCCTGTGTAGAATAGCTGCTGGGCTCTGGTCTGTTGTTTTCATTTGAGCCCAGTCAGCCACCAGGAACCCTTTTTAGTAGGCATATTCTTTCTCAAAACCACAGTTATTTTGAGGATTTAGCCGGGCATTTTTGTTTGTTTGTTTGTTTTGTTAATCCTCACCTAGAACCACAGTTATTTTGAGGATTTAGCTGGGCATTTTTGTTTGTTTGTTTGTTTTGATAATCCTCACCTGAGGATCCCCCCCCCCGCCCCCCCCACTGATTATTTTAGAGAGTGGAAGGTGAGGGGAGAGAAACATCGATGAGAGCGAGACACATTGATTGGTTGCCTCCCACACAGAGTGGGGCCGGGGATTGAACCTGTAACCCAGGTAAGTGCCCTTGACCTGAAATTGAACCTGTGACCCTTTGGTGCTCAGAGTCGACGCTCCAACCACTGAGACACACCAGCCAGGGTAGCCAGGCATTTTTTTTGTAAAGGAGTTCTGTATTCTAACTCTTGGTAAAAGGTTTTAGTGTTACTAGAACAAGCAATTATAATTTCAAGAAATTGAATTCTATTTAATACCAGATACAAAAATACCAGATACAAAGATTCATCTTTTCTCCAATTTCCTAACTTAAAACCTAAATGATGCTTTAACAATCAATGAAATTAAGTCAAATAAGAACTTACCTTTTATTTGAAAGGTAAATTCCAACTACTAAATATCTTACTATGCTACATTTAATTTCAATAGGAAAGATTACCATCACCTTCCATTATTTTAAAAACTGAAATGTGAGTTAAAGGTAGGTATCAAGTTACTCTCATTCAATGGTCAGAAACTGAGTGTAAAACAATTTCATTTCTTCACCAAACTAACAGGGCAGTGAATCATCAAATACTTTAGAAAACTGTTCTGTCAACTTCATTTATTTTAAAGTTTCAAGACTTTCTAAAGTTATATATTCTATAAATAAACTATACAATCCAAGGGGAAAAGGGAAAAGGTCACTTTATTTTTCCAAAATTTCTGAAATTCTCCAGTCTACCAATGCATTCTTGACTCTTCTAAGACATAAAGCAATCTTTAACTGATCCCTTAGAACCAGGCATTTAACTTGGACAAAAAGTCCTTAAAATCTCTTTTGTCCCACCCTTTATTCCCTGCCTGAAGCACTCTTAAAATACAGTAGAAGTTATGTTCTGTACTTATTTCACTGACAAAAATGATAGTCCTTAGAACTGAGTTCTTCATAGAAAACCTAAGTCTCTCCCTTTGTAACTTAAATCTTCACCCTTCTTGTCACAAGTTGTACAACTACTCATCACAGTGCCCTTCTCACATTGAGTGTTCTTAGGCTTCTCCTTGTTAGATTAAATAGAAACTTAACTTCCTAAGGGTCTGAGCTGTTCTACTGAAATGTGGAAACAGAAATCACCCTCGATCTCTCATGCCTCCTCCTCACTCTCTCCTGATGATCTCATGTCATGTTACTTAGAGAAATCTCCATCTTCCCACCCCAAAATATACAGACCTAAGTACACGTTCACCAATATTAACTCTTTCCCTTTTGTGACAAGAGAGAAAGTACCCCTTTCTTCCCTACCACCTGGGCATTCCATACTCTTCTAACTCCGCTATCACTACCTTGGTCCAAGTTCCTGTGTCTCTCACCTGGATTACAGCCAAAAGCTAACCATCCTATCTCTCCTCTTGCCTACTTCAGCATAATCCTCCACACAGTGGTGAAAGTGACTGTTTTCAAAACGTAAGTCACATTATGCCCCTTAAACTTCTTTAATAATTAATTACACTTAAACCCAAGCTCTTTACCATGGTTTTTCAAGAGATCCCAACTTTACATGTCACTCTCCCTATGACCACTGTGCTCCAGCTACAACAATTTTATTCATTTACCTGCAACACACCAGCGGTTACACATCAACTCTTTCGTGATTCTGGGTCTTTCACGTGTTTTTCCCATGTGCAAAGCTCTCTTATTCCAATCATAACATGGTTAGCTATCCTTTAGGTCCGATGTCTCCTTGACAAATAAGCCTTCCTCTAATGATCCTGTGTCTGTTATTCACGATTGCTGCCCCTGTTTCTGTTACAGAGCTTATTACAACATATTCACTAGACTGTAAGTGCTATGAGGGCAGAAACCATGTCCATTAGGTTGTGCCTTCCTCAGTGCCAGACACAATATGTGCTCAACGAGTATTTGCTAAATGAATGAATGAGGGAAGAGACAGACAGGATTAGGTTGCAATTTTGGCTCCACTACTTCCTAGTGATTTGATCTTAGTTAAGTCACAACTTGTCTGAGCCTCAATTTTCTCTTCTATTGAAAAAAAAAAAAAAACCAAGCACAGTATCTGAACTTAATTTAATGTTATTAACGTAACACACACATACACACACACACACACACCTATTGTTGGCATCCACATAAAAAGACTGATCTATGCATCTGAACAGTTTGTGTTTGTAACCTGTATTTGCAGGATCTAATCCTATACCTTAGAAAACGGAAATAAATAGTGTCCTTCTTATTACTTACACCTCCCAAAAAGAGTCATGGGGCAGGTGGTGAGGAGAAAGAGAGGAGAAACAGGAGGAGAAGGTGACCTTAGAAACTGGAGATGATTAACTCAACTTCAATTCGTAAGTTTAGAACAACCTTCATTTACTATAAAGATTTGCAGCAAGAATAGGATTAATAGTCATTCTAAAATTCTGAAATAAAACATTTTCTAATTGTTTAAATTTATATAAATCTCATCTATATTAAATGTTTACCTCCTTTTTTATATTTACTAGAGGCCCAATGTGCGAAATTCGTGCAAGAGTAGGCCTTCCTTCCCCCAGCTGCCGGCACCGGCTTCCCTCTGGCACCCGGGACCCGGGCTTCCCTCGCAGCCCTGGCTTCATCAGGAAGGTCGTCCGGAAGGACGTCCAGAAGGACATCTGGTCTAATTAGCATATTATGCTTTTATTATTATAGATTCTTTAAACTGTAATAGCATTGATAAAATGTAAGAAAAACAAACAAAAAAAAACCCAACCACAAAAACACCTCAGATCAAAAACACACAGAGGTCTCAGTGTTCCCTTATTTTCTTGATAAGTTTTAAATATTCTAACCACAAAAGTCAGTCTTTTCTTTCCAAACATTTTTTTTTAACTCATGTTCACTTTTCAGCCTGACATCATTTTTATGGTTTCTTCTGAGATTTTACTTTCTAGGTACCTTCTAAATCATTTACCATACATCACTCAAATCTCCTCCATACTCTTCCTGGAACATAGTTATCTCTCTGAAAGTGGTCATTTAATAGTTTCTGCCCCATAACCACCTAGAATTTTGTGGAATGTGCTGTGTACTTTCATTTCTTCTAGGCCAGGGATATAACTTAGATTATAAACCCAAGACAGAATTTATGCTGAGCAATTCAGTTTTATTCAACATATTTTATATAATCAAGCTTGACTTTTTTAGAAGTAATTGGAATCTGGTTTAGGTTTTTCTTTCTCATGTTTCAGTTATTTCTACAATCTTTCTAAAATTGGAACTTTTAGTCTATCCTTAAACTGAAAAATTATAAAATGCTACAGAATGGTCCATAAAATTCACGGGAAAAGATTTACCCATCTATACTAATAAAAGGGTAATATGCTAATTAGGGCAGACGTCTTCCGGACGACCTTCCAGACAAAGCCACAGCAGCTTCAAGGGCCAAGGTGTGGCTGTGAAGGGCCCAGGCTCAGGCTGGCAGTGGGAGCAGCAGCGGGGTAATGGGGGTGGCGCCTTCCCCTGATCCACCAGCTCGCCTCCTGCAGAGGGAGGCCAGACTGTGGTTTAGGCCGGGGGCTGAGGCAGAGGTGGTTAGGGGCGATCAGGCCGTCAAGGGGGCAAGTTAGGGGCAATCAGGCCAGCAGGCAGGCAGAGGGGTTAGGGGCGATCAGGCAGGCAGGCAGGTGAGCGGTTAGAAGCCAGCAGTTCCAGATTGCGAGAGGGATGTCTGAGGGGTCCCAGATTGGAGAGGGT
>NW_005370223.1:7196708-7198097 GCF_000412655.1 Myotis brandtii
AATTTCATGCCACGGCCTCTAGTTAGATATAAAACGCAAGAGTAAAAAAATATTTTATGGTACACAACATCTAGAATAGTACTGTGTCCAGCAAAGACTTTTGACTGTACTAGTAATAAGCTGGAATCCAGCTTAAAGACTTTATCACAGGTCAATCAGTATATGCCAGGAAGAGTTCTTACTGCCACCAAACACTCTGGCTGCAAGTAACCAACACTAACCATCTCCAAGGCTATTGTAAAGGATACACAAGTACAACAAACATTTTAAATTACATCTTAAGGCTTCATCTGGGGCAGTGCTTTTCAAATTACAATTATGTACTGTAATCTTTAGTGGGCCCCAAATCATTTAATCAGCCCACACCAGGAAAGGAAGAGTGAGAGAAGGAACAGTAAATAGAGTATGACGTGTCAGGGTGCATCACAAGTAGTAAGGGTAAGTATTATTTCATGAACTTTATTCTGTATACTGGGGGTAATATAATATGTACTTTGGAAAAAAAGTTAGAATACACTGATGTGGGAGACCAACAAAAGTGGAAAAGGATAAAGCTATGAAACTGTTAACAATTACCAAATGATTGCTCTACTAAATAAAAGCTTCTATTGACTAGGAGACAGTTCTGAAAACCTCCATACCTTTATAAAAGGCAGACTTCCCTCTGTGAATTATGAAGAGGCACATTCTTCTTTTACAGCAGGCCTACAGCAGGCCTAAAACAATGCCCAGCAAAGCTCACAGTTGCCCCCACTGATGTTTCAGCCCTTCACACTTCCAAATCAGAGTCATGGGATTTGAAGCAGCAGCTCCTGAGAGATAATTATTGGTCCTTGACTACTTCTAGAGAACATACCACAATTTAGAGTTTCAAATAGACTTTGGTAGTCAGAAAAGTAAATTGGAGTATAATGGCCACATTATTCCACTAAAATGGTCACATTTAATAGTCACCTAGTCCATTACAATGGCCATGTGAAGAGACTAAACATCGAAATAAACAAAGATTAAATGCACACACACACATACATATATGAACTGTTTCAAAGATTCAAGGTACAATTTGGAGACATTTAATACTGTAGTTAACAGATAAAGAATCACTCTGAAGAGTTAGTATTGGAATTGCCTAACTACTGACCAATCATCCTGCTTTTCTTTACTGGATCTATGTTAAGAGTTACTCTGAACACTTGGTTGTTTTAACAGATCTTTCTATTTTTGAAGCCACTTAAAAAAACACACAACACTTTTTGATGTGTAAGGGACCGTTTCATAAATTACAGCTAATATTTACTTTAAGAGGCTCAAGATGATGGGTATTTCTCAGGATGAATCCACTACTCATTACAGCTAGTGCATATTCAAGTTAAACACACTCCACTATGG
>NW_005370223.1:7198160-7199906 GCF_000412655.1 Myotis brandtii
TACTATTGTTATAGATAGCTCTCTCTATATAAACCCACATCTGGTGGAAGAGACAGAAGAGGACAAAAGCTGCAGCTATAAAGGAGGATGTCCCCAGTTGCAGGGTAAAAGGTTCCTTTAATCTCTGCTCACACAGTTTAATATTCTGCCTGGCTCACTACCTCCTTTTTTCATTTACTTTGAAACTTGCTGTGGCTTGAGACATCAACCCTTGGCATAATCCCTTGCTAGCTTTATAAAAAGGAAGTTTCCATCTTTGCCTCCTAAGACTTCCTCACTAAACACAAATTCCAAAAACATAAATCTTTGATAAGCGCCTACCAGAAAGTCGTGTTGTGCACAAAAGAATGCACCAAGGCAAATTATAGGGTTCAGAGCCTCTTATGCCTAGAGGCATAAAAACTTTCAGTTCAAACACTAACGACATCGGTTTTAATGAGAGGAGAGCAAAAGACCCTGCTTGTTTATCCATTCGAATCAGACATCACTAAAATTCAAGTCTGATTACAGCAGAGGATAAAGCTGGACACTCCTAATCCCCTTAGATTACGGATCCCTCTCACTTTCTTCTCTCTCCTGGGCCACTACACCAAACCCGGGGCAGAACTCTACCCACCTTCAGGCCAGAAGAAACAACATAATAGCTTATTGATCTCTGGTGCAGACCCACACCCACAAGTCATCAGGCAAGTAGAGATCACAGCTGCTCCTTGCAACTAACACTCCAAAGGCACGCACTGGGTTGTCTGGTCACACACAGGCACACCATTGGCAATGAACACATGGCATGTGGACCAAACAAAAATAATAACATGTGAATCAAGTCAGGCAGCAATACATTCTGCATCACGCCAAGGAACTATTTCTTTTGGCTGTCAATTTCAATTTAAGTGCATTAAATTCTTCCTGTGTAAATCCCCGGGTTTTCAAAGTTACCATCACACAGATCAACGCTTTCAAAGGAGTTAATACTTGCTCATGAATTACATGCTGATGGAACTCCATCACCACCACCACTGGTGTTGTTAGTGTGTGTGGCCAATGGCTTAGACTTTTTACGGTAAAATTGAACCGTGGGATGGTGAACTTCCAATCATTTCCTTCTGAAGAAATCATGCCCCACTCCCCAAAAGTCAAGGTTAACTGTGTTCTCTTGAAACACCGTGACCAAAATGTTCAACTAAAAACGGTGAAGCCAGCAGTGGAACTCAAGATTCTCAAACAATGAATGTTCTTTCCAACCAATTCCTTCGCTCTTGTTCGGACCCCGGCGCAATACACAGCTTAGTTCTCATCACACACCGCCTTCAGCCTCCTCTCAACCCCCAGGGAAGACAAAAACCGCAATCCATAGATTGGAATAAAGCAACAGTGACAACGTGAGCGGACCACGATGGATCAAAGGGCAGATGAGCCCGGAGTCCGCGCAGACACGCATCCCCGCAGAGGCAGACGCGGAGGTGGGGCTGCAAACTCTTCCCCGGCCTCCTCCCGCGTGGCTCCCGGGGAGGAGCAGGACCCTGCACGCCCGGGTGGCGGAGGCTCGGCCCGGTGCGGGGCTGGGGAGGAAGCAGGGGGCTGCGTTTCCACGGCGGGGGCGGCGGGGGGCCGATGCAGCGGGCATCGCACCGGGAAGAGAACTTCCTCACCCCGGGGAAGGGTCGGGGGTGGCCGGAGCGTCCCGGCAGCGGCGGGGCGACTTCCCCTTCCCTCTCACAGTCATGCATCGTGTGTGTGTGGGTTGTG
>NW_005370223.1:7200053-7200329 GCF_000412655.1 Myotis brandtii
AAGCCGGCACCCAGAGACTCTTCCCGGTTCTCCCGGGGAACCCCTGTCCTGGAGGCCTCGGGGCCCGGGGTCGCCCCCAGCTTTGTTCGGCCAGCGGGGCGCGGGGACGCGGACACTTACCGTACACCCCGGCGAGGAAGAGCAAGACCCACGCAGACCTCCACCGCGGAGACTCTTTTGTGCTCCAGCGACGGGCCATAACCACGGCAGATGGAGGGAGCGAGGAGATGGAGGAGGAGGAAAAGCAGGAGGAGGAGCCGGGGCCAGAGGCCGCCG
>NW_005370223.1:7200965-7201959 GCF_000412655.1 Myotis brandtii
TGGACTCCGCGCGGGGCAAGGCGGGCGGGTCGGAGCTGGGCGGTGATGCTCGGCCGGAGGTGAAGTCAGCGTGCGGGGTTCCTCGGACGTTTTCTAATTTTCCTAAACAAATCCCCGGGATCCCGACACGTGCGACCCCCGCTTCCCTTGGATCTCCTGTGCACTTGCTACTTGCATGTGTAGCGGTGGCGCTGGCGCTTCAGACCTTGCGCCAGGTATTTTTAAAGAGTTTGTCTTCGCTTCTTCCCTCCCTCCCTGGGTTCATCGCGGCTCTGCACCTACGCTCCCGCTTATGCACCGAAGACCTACAATGCACTATGCTGTCCTATTGACATGCTGTGTCTCTTTAATCCCTAACAACTTTTTGAGATAAACATTATTATCCACATTTTATAGATAAGAAAATGAGGCTCAGAGAGATTAAAGTACCCCAAACGACGTAGCAGCTAAATTATTTGAAACAGTTTTTCTCACTCTGAAATCAAGACTGTTACTCCAGTACACGGCACGCTTTGTAGTGCGATGCTTAGTGAATCATACGTAAACGTTAAAGACACTTTTTGAAGGTACATTTAGGCCTTCTCTCGATCCCCTACCTCAGCGATTTTCAACCTTTTTCATCTCGTGGCACACATAAACTAATTACTGAAATTCAGCAGCAGACCAAAAAAATATATTTTTTGCTGATCTGACAAAAAAATGGTATAATTTGATTCATTTGCATCCGATGGCTATTGTTGTGTTGTTGGCTCTTATTTTTTAATTTGACAATCTAAGGGAAGAGAGGTCAGTGTCCCTGACTAAACAGATATTGCATGTTTTAAAAATTCTTGCAGCACACCAATATGTTCCTTGTGTGTACCAGGGCACACAGGTTGAAAATTGCTTCCCTACCAACTTGTCCCAGGAAATGGTATTCCAAAAGATTAAAGAATGTGTTAACAAACAGTACAAAATCCAGGATTAACAAATCTTGTATCATCTGGGAAAGAAC
>NW_005370223.1:7202149-7267018 GCF_000412655.1 Myotis brandtii
CTCCCAAAATTTCCACGCTCAGGAGCAATTTCTGTGTTCTTCATTAAACAACCTGCGGCTATCTTTCTCTAGTTTTAGGATTCTAAAATGTACTTGCTTCTTTCTTGAGATCTTTTCTAGAAGCGTGGCTAACCTAGCATAAGGGTTGTTTTTAGGATGTGTCACCGACAAAATGAAGGGAGACTGTGGACTGCGTCTCCTCTCCACTTTGTACCATTCAGGGACCCCTATCCCCGAGACAAGACACCCAGGGTCCTGATCAGTCCCTTGACTGATGTATTCATGCCCCTCCCACCCCTACACCTGCTGTCTTCTGGGACTTACCAAGTTCTCAAACTTTTTGGTCTCTTGGCCCCTTTAAAAACACTTAAAATTTGGGAGGACTCGAAAGAGCCTTTGTTTATGTGGGCCATATCGATATTTAATGTAAAGAAATTGAAACAACTTTAATACATTTGTAAATGTATTTAAAACAAAAAATGCATTACAACTTAATTCTGCTTTCTAAAATAAAACAAAATAAAAAAATTAGAAGTGTGACATTGTTTCCATCTTCGTAAGCCTCCCGATGTCTGGCTTAATAGAAGGCAACTGGATTCTCTCATGTGTTCGGCATCCAATCTGTTGCAATATGTTGTTTTGGTTGAAGTATGTGGAGAAAATCCAGGCTCATACAGATACATAATTGGCAAAGGGAAGATCTGTACCTCAGCAGGGTCCTCAGACAAAACTTTGAGAACTGTTGATCAAGGTGTCTATCTTTTAAAATTTTAATTGAATTTATGGGGGTGACATTAGTAAAGTTATATACATGTTAAGTGTACAATTCTGTAATACATCATCCATATAGTGTAGTGTATGTTTACCACCCAAAGTCAAGTCTCTTTCCATCACCATTTGTCCTCCCTTTACTCTCTTCTAACTCCCCCAGCCCCACTTTCCCTCTGGTAATCACCAGACTATTTATGAATTTTTTTTCAAGGTGTTTATCTCAATGCCTTCAAAATCTATTTTGTTTCTCGTTGGAAAGAATCTAATAAATATCCATTCGAATGTATTAACAGCTGAGCAATTCAGTGTTCACCAGCCAAGGATATTTATGTTTCATGGGGGAACATTTTTATTTATACAAAATCTGATTCTAATGGAATATCAGACATTGGTAAGCAACACGGTACAGATTAGGCATTCGTTATTGTCCTTTTTCTTACCTAATGTGTCTAGCTGAGTACCTAAATGTCTACTTCTGGGCTGATGTATCATAAAATAACTCATATGAGAAAGCACTTAGAAATCTATAAAAACGATATAAAGTGGTTATTATTGGTAACAGTGCTATTGCAGTTGGACTGCTGATTTAACGTGACCAGCGCTCTGATCTGCACTGTATAAAGCATAAAGAATGCTCTTGACGCTGCTGGGCGTGGCTCAGTGGTTGAGCATCCACCTATGAACCAGTAGGTCACTGTTCTGATTCCCAGTCAGGGCACATGCCTGGGTTGTGGGCTTAATCCCTGGTGTGGGATGTACACGTGGCAGCCGATCAATGATTCTCTGTCATCATTGATGTTTCTCCCTCTCCCTCTCTGAAATCAATACAAAAAATATTTTTAAAACATGCTCCTGAGACTGATGTGGTTCTCAATCTGGGTTCCTGGGTCCATAAATGGTCTCCAAGGGGTCTCTTAAGCCTCCTGAAATTATGTGAAAAATTTGTGCTCATGTATTTTTATAAGCAGAAGGTTCATATTTTCAGCAGATTCCTGAAAGGATGTGTCAACCATTAAAAAAAGTTTATGAAGTCCTAGCAGGTTTGGCTCAGTGTATAGAGCGTCGGCTTGCAGACTCAAGGGTCCTGGGTTCAATTCTGGTCAAGGGCACATGCCCGGGTTTCGGGCTTGGTCCCCAGTAGGCAGCGTGCAGGAGGCAGCCAATCAATGATTCCCTCTCATCATTGATGTTTCTATCTCTCTCTTCCTCCCTCTCCCTCTCCCTTCATTTTTGAAATCAATAAAAATATATTTTTAAAAAAGTTTATGAAAAATGAGGCAACTGAGTTGTTTCTTAATCTTTTCCTAAATAGTTCTCAAACTCCTCAAACTCATGCATTTGGGAGTGGAGAAGGACATGGACTATTTCTTTTTTTCCTTGACACATTGTGAAAGGGGCCACAATCCTCCACTATATGAAGACATGCCCTTAAATAATCTTTTTGTTTTGATCTTAAACTTATTTTTTCTCCTTGTTTGGTTATCACCACATATAATGGTTTAATTTTTACCCTTGTCACCAATAAAAATCCTTCCTAGTGTAGACCCTGCTCCACATGGCATCATGTGAGAACCTCATTAAAACTGAGGTTAGACTGGGAATTTAAGGCGACCAGTCTGAGCATCATTTATTTTCTTGGAAAGAAAGTTGATGATAGTGGTTTTACTACTTGGCAAGCTTCCAGGCTAAGCTAAATCTTTTAACTTCCCCTCAAAGGAATACCATGTTTAAACAAGAAAAACAAACTTGCTAAACACATAGAAATAAGAGATTTTTTTTAAAAGATTGAAGTTAAATATCTTTGTAAGCAAGTCGTAATTTCCATTGGAATTGAATAAATATAGTGTAGCATAGGATATTCATCGATCTAGGGAATTTCTATATCAGTTCCCTAGCACATTTACTGTGGTTATTATTTATTATGTTCTGTGCTCTGTTAGCATACCCAGCATTGTACCAAGTCGTCAGAGACATCGTCCTGGCCCGAATTCACATAGATTTAGTTTTGACCTCAAAAACTCAACTTCTAATTGCAAAACCCAGCTGTAGAGCATGTATGAATGTATAGTACTGAAAACATCTCTTGGGGACATGAATTAGGTACACCTACCAAGACAGAAGGAGAGAATGGAAAATGAACGATAGACTTTGGTATTTATAAAGCGATACTCTCAGTGTCTTTGTTGTTTAATTTCTAGGTTTCAGAATGCACATAACTGTTTTTGTATTCTTCCTATGGTTGATTGAGGATATGAACTGGTAACGCTCACAGGATAGAATCTCATATGAGCCCATTAGAAGTGAATTTGGCAACTGTGATGGCAACCCAATGCCCCTTTATAGGAGAATATTGCTAATTTCAGACATATATAACTTATTCTGCCCAAGTCCAAAACGGATTTGAGGTTCTCTGGTATATTTGGCAATATAGTAGAAAGTAGTTGTTAACAGTTTAGGTCTTAAGATTTTAACAGGGCTGAGTTTGACCTAGGTAGTTAACCTTGGTCAAATAACCTAACGTGTTGGACCTTATATTCCCACTTACAAAATGGAAAAAAAAATGAGGCACTCATTAAATTATGTGCCTTAAGAGAGATAATAATTGCTAATATAGAGTGCTGATACTAGTAGTATGCTATGCACCTAATCCTCAAACAATCCTATAATATCAATACTATTATTACCCCATTTTTCAAATGAACAAACAGGCACAGAGAGGTTTAGTAATTTTTTCAGGATCACACAGACAGTAAATGGTCACATTTAAACTCAGTCAGTCTGACTCCCAATCATGTACTCGTAATCATTTTACCGTATTGTATATAGCACTTAATACAATGTCAGGCACTTAGTAGGTACACAGTAAATGGAAGCTGCTATTATTGATCACATAAATGACACGGGCAAAACTGTGCTTATTCTCTAATATCATACGTTTTAAAATAAAAAATATATGATTTTCTTCTGTCTTTTATTTTCTGGAAGTAACTGATACTACCTTGAGTTTGGTTTAAGTAAGACATACGCTCTTTTAAATTTCTTTTAAAAAACAAAAGCCATTTTTTAAGATTTTATTTTCCTGAAATTTGGAAAACATCAAGTGAGGTTCATTTAGCTGAAGCATGATAAGTCTGGCTTTCTGCTGCTTGTACTGGTTACCTTGTAGTCATTATTTATAGTTTCCTTTGAAGATCAGAGAGCCGTAGGTTTCTGATTGCCCTAATCTTCAGCAAAGATCTAAGACAAATTTTTCTGATCCCAAAGAATACATCAAATCATATGAAACGGCTCCGTTACCAGCCCATGAAAACAGAGGTTATTTCTACTAAAGAATAGATGACTCCAGCTTCATTATGAAAAGAATCTTCTCCTTGGAAATTCTCAGGCCGGTTCACATTTTGAATATGTGCCGGCTGTGATGGGAAAGAATAGTCTAATCCAGTGGTTCTCAACCTTCCTAATGCCGCGACCCTTTAATACAGTTCCTCATGTGGTGGTGACCCCCAACCATAAAATTATTTTCGTTGCTACTTCATAACTGTAATTTTGCTACTGTTATGAATCATAATATAAATATCTGATGCGCAGGATGTATTTAGGCGACCCCTGTGAAAGGGTCGTTCGACCTCCAAAGGGGTCACGACCCACAGGTTGAGAACCGCTGGTCCATCCTTTTGGCTCCTGGAGTCCACCACTTCACTTGCACAGCAGGGGACGGGAAAGAAACCCTGTCAATATTCTCACACTCAAAAAAAAAGTAATGGAGTAACTGAAAAACAGTTCAGCACTTCCAAGCGCTACGTCAGTGGGTTCCAGTCACCGGGGCACTTAACTCTCGCCACCACTACTTTTTTCATGTTAGTACCACCTTGGCTTAAGTATAGACTCTCCTGAGATGGAAACCCCAATTTATAAATACTCAAGTATACAACATTTCATTAAATACTTTTGGCTCTTTAAATGCATGGTGTGAAGACATTTACTGGCAAGTAGCAGGTCGAGCCCTAGCTACATGGAGGCTGCCTCAGCGGGTGCGCGAATGAGAGAAAGGGCACAGCTCCTGCAGCTGTGCTGACTATGCCGTTTTTGGATTGGGTTCCCAACAGTTCTAACCTTCAGCACAGCAGGGACCTGGATATGTGGGAATGAGGTTCCTCAGGACCTTCTGCCTTTGTTTGCACTGCCTCACACAGGCAGAGCAGAGAGTCACGCTGCCTGCCACTCACATTTAATTTTCCCACTCCCTCCTTCCCTGTCCAGGGGATGATGTCATCCAAGAAGTCTGTTTTCAGTGTTGTCCACCCTTGTCAGGACAGCTGGCCTATTTCCCCAGGTTTCGGATCTCTTCTGGAAATCCACTTCCTGGGCACCCCCTTAACTCAGCAATTAAGAATTAGACATGGGCCAATCAATCCCTGAAGATGGGGGAACTCTGAATCCACTAATTGCATCTGTGGCCTATGGACCGCATTTGCTAGTCTGACGGGTAGAAGCAATGTACTAGTATTCAGATTCTCCCATCTTTATTGAGAATGGATAAAGAAAGGGAGGAGAGAAGTCTCCAGTGAGACAGGGACTTTTGTCTGTTATATTTACTACTAGAGGCCTGGTGCACGAATTCGTGCAGCAGTGGGGTCCCTCGGCCTGGCCTGCGGGATTGGGCTGAAACCGGCTCTCTGACATCCCCTGAGGGGTCCTGGATTGCAAGAGGGCGCAGGCCAGGCCGAGGGACCCCACCAGTGCACAATCAGGACCAGGGAGGAACGTGGAAGGTTGGCCAAC
Organism: Myotis brandtii; assembly: GCF_000412655.1. Lineage (NCBI taxonomy): Eukaryota > Metazoa > Chordata > Mammalia > Chiroptera > Vespertilionidae > Myotis > Myotis brandtii. The sequence goes on from NW_005370223.1 coordinate 7,207,703, forward strand.
TGGGGAGGGACCATGGGAGGTCTCTAGGGTGTGTCTGCCAGTCTGGCTCAGTCCCGATCGGCACTGGACCCCAGCAGCAAGCTAACCTACCAGTTGGAGCATCTGCCCCCTGGTGGTCAGTGCATGTCATAGCGAGCGGTTGAATGGTCTTAGCATATCATTAGCATATTACACTTTGATTGGCTGAACGGATGACTGGACGACCAGACACTTAGCATATTAGGCTTTTATTATATAGGATTGTATTCATCAGCCTATCGCCTATTAAATTATCAGTAAAGCCCTGGCCAGTGTTGCTCAGTTGTTGGAGCATCAACTAGTGCACCAAAAGGTTGTGGGTTGATTCCCAGTCAGGGCACATACCTAGGCTGTTGGTTTGATCCCTGTCAGAGCGCATGCGGGAGGCAACTGATCCATGTTTCTCTCACATCTATGTTTCTCTCTCTCTGTGTCTCTCCCTTTCCCTCTCACTCTGAAAATCAATGGACATGTCCTCAGGTGAGGATAAAAAAGAAAATCTCAGTAAACATTCACTGAGTGAATAAGGGAGTTCAGGAATAAAACAGGGCCCTGGAGGGAAAGAAGAAGCAAAGCTCTTTGTCAGGATAACACAGGGAACAGAGGACCCATGCCTGTCCTGATGTCAGTGCCCAGGTTGCCTGCAGATAAGGCTGCTCGCTTTGGAGTCCAGGCACAAATGGACTTTTATAGGAAGAGCCAGTAAAACTTCCTGCAGGATAAAGCCCATGTAACCTTATGTGCTGATACGCAAGATCTTGCTTAATGAGGTTTAACAAAAAAACTTGTGGTGTTGAAGCCATAGCTTTCTACAACTTTATTGCTAATGTTTAATATTTCTAGTATAGTATAGATTAGATGGGCTTTTTATGGTCTCAGTTGGCCTTAAATGATCTAAAAGTTGGGCACTATTTATTTTATTGACTGTTAAAATAAACAGGCCCTTTGTTCTCTAACCCAGCAGAAACCCTTAGAAAAGAAAGCTTTCAAATGTTCTTCAGAAAGCTGTGAACCAACACCTTCCTTCAGGTGTGCAGAGAGATATTCTAATTCTGTTGTCTACAAAGTGGAGTTGTTCCTTAACATCAGTCTAAGAGGTAATGAAATCAGTGCCCAGTGGGAAATAAGGAATGGAGGGCAGAAAGGGTAACCAGATGGCCAGACCTTTGCAGTCTGAATTCAAGACTTGTTCAATGTGTTATGAATTTCTGGGTCATCAGTTACTTCCACATTAAAATGTAAATACAAAGAGCACCTTCCTTCTTCCAAATTCCAAAGTAAATTATCCTTATTATTTATCATTTGTTACTATCAATACTGTCCTCTCTCCATTAATATGTATTTGCTAAAGTTGATTGTTCAGCAAAATCAAGTCAAATTTCTAAAAAATTATCCATTATATTGTTGAGATTTTAATAATAATTCACTTCATATTTTTGAATATTTGAAATATGTTAAAGATTGTAGAAGTTCACATTTCCTGGCTCAATCACTTAAAGGTGGAGGTTCCATACTGCCAGGCTAGTCATTGCTGATACAAAGGAGCTGATAGTCTAGTGGAGAAACAGATATACCAATAAATATAAGCAATACTCATCATTCAACAAACATTTATTGAGCACCTACTATGCACCAGTCATTTTTACAGATGCTGGGACTGCTCAGTGAATGAATGTGGTAATTCCACGGTAGAGGTATATGCACATAAGATACACTTCAGGAGAGAATTGGGTATTTTGAGATAGAGTGAGAGACCATATTCACACAACTTTTATTATACTATATTATTATAATTGTCCTATTTTATTATTAATTATTGTTGTTAATCTCTTATTGTGCCTAATTTATAAATTAAGCTTTATTATATGTATGTATGTATAGGAAAAAACATAATATATATAGGGTTTAGTACCACCCAGGTTCCAGGCATCCACTGTGGGTCTTGGCAAGAATCCCCTGGAGTAAATAAAGTGGGGCTACTGTAGACAGAGAAAATGATGAGCTTAACTTTGAGCAACACTTGTAGGTAGAGAAGCCCAATAGGCAGTTGGATATACTGTATATCCCAGAGGAGAAAAATGCTCTCAAGATAGAAAACTACTGGCATTAATAAGATTATCTTCGGAGAGGATGAATTTTCTCTTAGAGAGTAAGAAAAGCATCAGTATTTCAGGGAGTGAGGTGGTAGAGGGAGAGGAACCAACAATAAGAGTGAAAAGGAATGGGCAGTGGGTAGGAAGAGATGCAGAAAAGCCTGGTATCACAGCAACCAGGCGAAGAGAATTTTAAGAAGAAAGGTGAGGTATAGAGTGCCAGTGCCAAAGAGAGCTCAAGTAATTAAAGGTCAGGATGTGAAGAGGAAGTAATACAATTGGCTACAAGAAAGTCGAACGTGCTTATCTGAAGGCTTCTACAGATATCTGTTTGGCCTTTAATTTAGTTCAAAGCTGAATTCTAGCACTCTGTATAGTGTCTCATTTCATCAAACATTTTACCTTTTTCTTTCTCAACCTATTAGGTGCCAACATCATCCATTCTGAATTTAAACTTAGGATTTCTAAATTCAGCACGGACCCTGGCCATGATAGTGAAGTACATAAAGTTTGTCTTCACCGTCCGATATTGTCTTTCTCTTTCCCTCTCCCCTTCCCAGCCTTGTTTACATTCTCTTCCTTTAACTTCAGACTCCTGACATGGTCATGCTTTGTCACCCCACCGTCCCTCCATAGAAATGCTTCTCAGGAAAGAACTTTATAAGTGAACTAGAGGCCCGATGCACGAAGATTCATGCAAGAATAGGCCTTCCTTCCCCTGGCTGCCGGCACCACCTTAGCTCCTGCCAGAGCCGCCTTTTTGCCTTCACTCTGGCCTGGAGTCGCCTTCCCACCTTCCCATGCTGCCCAGAGGCCCAGAGCGACTGGGGCAGTGCAGAACGCCCCTGGCCGCTCGGTGCCTGCATATGCAAATTAACCCGCCATCTTTGTTGGGTTAATTTTCATACTCACTCCTGATTGGCTGGTGGACGTTGCAAAGGTACTGTCAATTTGCATCTTTCTCTTTAATTAGTGTAGATTTATCTTAAAGCCAAATATGGTTTCTCTCCCAGTACAGGGGAGAAAGTGTTAAGCATTCTCGGCCCTGGCCGCTCGGCGCCTGCATATGCAAATTAACCTGCCATCTTTGTTGGGTTAATTTTCATACTCACTCCTGATTGGCTGGTGGACGTTGCAAAGGTACTGTCAATTTGCATCTTTCTCTTTAATTAGTGTAGATTTATCTTAAAGCCAAATATGGTTTCTCTCCCAGTACAGGGGAGAAAGTGTTAAGCATTCTTAGTGGGATTGGTTGTTTGGGGGTGGAATGTCAGTGGATGCAGAAGCGATTTGGGGCCAGGAAGCTTTTACCAATGCCGATCGATGGTGACCTCTTACCACAAGGCAATCCTTGCCTCAGGGAGGAGTGTGGCAGTGCAAGAATGCCTACTTTTCCCTCCTAAACCATACTAAACCTTTGGAAGGCTTAAAGGTCATAGACATTTATTATAGCCGTAATGTTCTTTTCGAAAATTATATTTTTGGCTTATAGTATTTCAATGTACTTAGTTGCTAACATAATAGCCAAGGAACACATATCTTTTATCTTGTTTAATGCCAGTTACTCTGTCACTGTTTTGCTCGGAGCTATTGGAATAACTTCAAATGTGGTTTGGGACAGACAAGTTCAACTCTACCGAGGCCATATATCCATGTCCATTGAAGCAGCTGTTTCCTATTGAATTTTTTAAAGCAATATTAATGACTGACTTCTGTACAGCCAAGTAGCTTGATGGTGCCTCTAATTTAATTCAGTTGTTTAGGAAAGGGAAACAATTTCATTAATCATTTTTTAAGAGCCAGTTTATGCATGCAGTACAGACGCTGTATTTCCTGAAACAGTCTTTGCTGAAGTTCTTTGGGGAAAAAAAGAGTAGCTCCGTGAGTGCAAAATTTTATGGTTATGAACTTTGTTTCTAAAAGTAAAGGTAAATGACAAGAGGATTGCCTGTTCTCACATGCAATGAAAAATGATATTAACTTTTACTCAGTATATCATTTCAAATGTGTTATGCTTTCATGCATAGGTTTGTATCTTGTGTACATTAGTTTTGCTTTTTTAAAAATATATATTTTTTATTGATTTCAGAGAGGAAGGGAAAGGGAGAGAGAGATAGACACATCCATGATGAGAGAGAATCATCGATCGGCTGCCACTGAGCCATGCTGGCTGAGCAATTAGTTTTGCTCTTAATCTTCTCTTTTCAAGCCTCATGGAATAAGGGTCCTAATAAGTGTATTGTGTAAAAATATTCTTCTACCAAAATAGAGGAGGAAGTGGAGAGACCCTAACAGCTCACCAGCAAAGGCCCAGGACCAGAGGCATGGATGAGTCCTGGCCAGAAAGCTCAGCGACAAGCTTCGGAGGGGCAGGAAGTAGTAGATCATCAATGCTTGCTGTTCATGTTCGATTTGTGTTGTGTAAGAAATGCAGAGGGGAAATCTTTAGCACATCCCTTAATGGCCTGGCTAGAATAGAATCATTGGGTGAGCTGATAATAACTACAGTATTTAGAAAAAAAGTACTCTCTGAGAAATGGAAGCATTTTCCCAAAAGAACGATGAGAAATAAATCATCAGAAAAGAGAGATAGGCAGAGAAATGTAGGTACAGAAGTAATCTACTCAGGACCTGGTGCGATTTTATTTTCCCTGAGGTGCTGTCAAGGACCATTAAATAGAAGAGGCATTTATGGAATCATAAGACTGTCAGAGCCGAAAGGGTCATCTCTAGTCCCATCTCCCAATTTTACGGTGAGAAAACCCAGGCTCAATAATGCTCTGTGAATTCTGCTGCAGGACAGGCATTCTGGGAGAAATGGGGACCTCGAACTAGACCTTATGCCCTTGGATGGACATGGGGGAGTTAAGAGGGACTGGCTTCCAGGACGGAAGCCTGATCTCATGGAAAGAGCATGTTCTATGGAGGGTACAGCAACAGAGGAAAGGTCATAGCCTGGAAGAAAAAACGTAGCCTCGGCTGGAAGGGCTGAGGCAGCAGGAGTATCCTGACTGACAGATGGCACATAGCTATTCTGGGGAGGCCAGCAGTTGGGACGGGGAAATTGGAGGAGGCAGTGGACCCTGAGCAGGTAAATTTCACCTTCCTGGTTCATCTTCAATCTAGAACACAGGTGAGAACTAACAGATGCAAAGTAGACAAATGGGGTGTTCCAAGAGGCGAGGCTATAACTTCCTAAATTCCTCTTAAAGGAAAGGATTTTTCTAAGACACTCCAGTATGTGGAAATCCAGTTGTGAGGAGAAGAGGTTTTTAAGTCCCATGAAAATACATTTATTCTCTTCTAATATTGCAGACCCAGCTCCATTTAGAACACTTTTGCGCATTATCAGGTTACTTTTCAATTTAATAGATGAACCTCATCTAGGGATTTTGCCCTAGCAATTTTCAAAGATGACTTATATTAGCATCACAGGGATCGAGAAATAGAAGAAAATTTGCCCTTTCCTTCCTCATTAATAATACGGATTGTTCTCATGCCTGGATTTAATAATAGAACTTTGAATTGTAGGTCTTGCTTTTGTTTCCAGCAAAAAAAAAAAAAAAATCCCTGAAAGTGGAGAATAATGTAATTGGAATATCATGCAAAATTTCAGATGAGTGGGGTAATCTCTGCTGGTTGAGAATTAATATTAGTCAGTTCAGCATTTACTGAGACCTTACCATGTGAAGGAGCTTTGAATCGAAGGATATCATGGTACGACGATTACTGTTATATGTCAAGTTGGCTAGGTTATGGTGTCAAAATGTTTGGTCAGACACCAGCTTAGATATTGCTGTGAGGGTATTTTTGTATGTGATTAACACTTAAATCAGTAGACTTTAGTAAAGCAGATTACCCTTCATACGTGGATGGGTCTTGTTCAATCAGTCAAAGGCCTTAACAGCAAAGATTGAGATTTCCTGAGCAGTTTTCTCCTCAAAACTGCAACATAGAAACCCTGCCTGAGTTTTCAACCTGCAACATTAACCTTTGCATGAATTTTCAGCCTGTAGGCCTGCTCTACAAATTTTACACTTGCCAACCCCCACAATCACTCAGACATTTCCTTAAAACATCTATCTGTCTATCTATCTATCTATCTATCTATCTATCTATCTATCTATCATCTTACTAGTTTTGTTACTCTGGAGAACCCTGACTAAAACATGGTCTCTTCTCACACTGAGAATAAATCAAACACAGAAAAATCTTCAATATCTGAGGTAGCTTGGTCTGGTTAGGCCAGTAGCATTTGCATTTTTTTTTAAAAGTGTTATCAGGAAAACAACACTTCTCAATACATTGTACTTCAGTTTCTCCTTCCAAGACGTTATTAGTTTTGTCCAAATTTGAATCACAATCAATCTTGCATCTGCTGAATGTCTGCCATTTTTCCATCAGGAGCTCTTTAAGCCAAGTTTTAGCGGGGACACGTGAAAGTCCCTTTGAGGCCATAGCAAATAGGAGAATTTGAGAATTTGAAGGGCACTTTGATGAGCAGTCCAGTTCATCATATGTTGCCAAGCATTTATTTAAAATAGTGTCATGTTAAGCCATTGATTTATTGCTTGTTGTCAATCACAAGACACTGAACTAAACCAGGAATAAAAACACCTTTTTCTACTCATATTTTTATGATTTCTTAAAAGTTGATTCAACCTAAAAGGATCTCTAATCTAATGTACCGATTTTGCAAATGAAGGGCAGAAAAATTAAATGATTTTGAATAGTGATTTATTTTCAACTAGCAGGCAGAGTGAATTTGTAAAACTATGTCAGATCACGTTATACCTACTCAAAAATGTTCAAGGATGCTCTAACTTACGTTGAGAAAAAGCTCAAGTCCTTGTAAGTTTACAAGCTGCTACTTTATCTGCATCTTCCTTCTATGCCCCTTGCTTGCCATTTTGACCTCATCTTCTACCATCGTCTTCCTGGCTTGATCTGCACCAGCCAACCACCCTGGCCACCTTGATGTTCTTTGAGCAGACGGGGAGTTCTCTCACTTCAGGACATGGGTAGGTACTGTTAATAAAATGTTCAGAAGAACCCACTTATGCACAAAAGGGGTACACAATGGTGTGCTCCAAGAGGCAGTAATTAAGTAGCTGAAGTGGCAGGAGCATGTTCAGAATTAGGGAAGACTATCAGCAGATTTTAAAGAACCCAACTTGTAGGAAAACTGAGCAAGGAATCTTCATTTCTGCATCACAGGGAAACAAAGCTACACAAGACATTTATTCAGTAAGCATACTGAGCATCTACAATGTGTCCAATGCTTTAGGCTTGGCATAAAGCTGTAGACACAGAGAGCCCCAATCCCTGTTCTAATGGAATGTAGCTTGTAGCAGAAGAGGACACACAACAAAACACATAAGTAAATGTGAGAGCAGGCTCAATGTTATAAAGAATAATAATGTAGGAGAGAAGGGAGAGATAAGAATTGTCAGAGCTGGGCAGCGGGGCAGTGGGGAGAGGAAGGTTCCATTTTATATAGTGAAAGCCCTACTGAGAAGGAGACATTTAAACCGGGACTGAGAAGAGGTGAGAGAGTGAGCCATGGGGGTATCTGGGAGAAGAGTGGAGAGGGCAGGAGTTATAAATCTGTGGATGAATGGAATTGCCAAGAAAGTGAAGACCAACAAGGAAGAGAGGGAGCCTTACCCTCGGGGCCCATCTCATTTTGAAGAACAGGAGGAATCAGCAAAAGAAAACTGGGAAGGAGCAGCCAATGGAAGAAGACTCAGAGGATGCTGGTGTCCTGAAAACCAAGAGAACGTATTTCAAGTTGGACAGAACAATGAACTGTGACATAGGCTGCTAGTTAGTCCGGTTACACGAAGACTGAGTATTAGATTGACAACATGGAGGTCTTCGGTAACCTGGACAAAATTAGATTCAATGCAGCAGAGAGAGTAAAAAAACAGAAGGGAGTGGATCATAAAAGGATAGAAAGAAAGGAATTGGAAACAGCAAGTTCAGACAAGTCTTTTTTTTTTAAGGCACTTTGTTTTATTCATTTGGCATGTATTCATCTCATTTACTCCTGAAACAACTTTATAATATAGGAAGTATTATACTCTTATTTTGAAATGGAGGCATAGAGAAGTTAAAGTCATATGCCCAAATCAAACAACTAGTTACTGGTGGAGGTTGGGTAAGTAAGGGAGATGTCATTTTATGAGTCCCATTTTGCAGATGAAGAAACTGAGATTCAGAGAGATGAATGATTCCTTCATATTGGCAAAGCTGGTAAGTGGCAAGATTGGGTCTCACAGGTCCAAATTTCATGGCTTTAACAAGACTCGTATAAAAATTATCTTTAAAAAAGTAGAGTTCTTAATGGCCCTTGAAAGACATGAGAGCTGTGTAATGAGAACGCTAAGCATTTACTGTCTATAAAAATTAAATGAAGTGAATGCAAATAAGGGATGCAGAGGAAACACATCAAAAACACCGAAGTACCATTTAACACCATGAAGGATAACTGTGGACCATTGAGAAGCAGTAATGAAAGACAATCCACCCAAGCATGCAGAAATCAGACATTGGATTGCTCTTTGGAAGCAAATGTCACTAGCAATTGCAAAGATATTTTTTAATCTATGAAATAAGTATAACCTTCTGAGTCTACATCCTTCTTGTTCTCTTTTCTCCATGTTTAATTCACTTTGGTCCATTCTTTCCAACATTCGAATTGCAAGCAATTACGACTTCATCCATATGATGCTATGAAGTTTGTAGCCCCAAATTCAAGAACCTAAAAGAGTCCATTTTTGAACTCCTAGTTCTTTCCTTTTAAGGAATGAGTGTAACTATTTACTACGAAGAATAAGTTTTAGCAATAAAAGAATTATTGCTTAGGCAGGACTTAGATCTTAATTCTGAGTATCGGGGTACTATGCTACTATTTCCAGTAGCCATGGTTGGTCCAGGCTAGTAGAAACTCTGCACTCATTCAGGCACATGTCATGTGGAGCAATGACAACAAAATTTGGGACACATCAAGGAAAAATAATAAAATTATACTCTAATGGGAATTCAGATTTCAATTTTAAAACTCTCCAAATCTTATAGCTATTTTTTTAAAAAAGGGAGTATCAGTCTGGTAAAATATTAATGCAGTTACCCATCTGAAGGATTCTGTGTTGCTAAATTTATGCCGAGTACTATTGAGTGACAACATATGTGACATGGAGTATATTTTAAAATCGCTGATCCTTCATTTTCTATGTGGAACCAATTATTTGAAATTCAAAATACAAGAACGACAAAAATGAACAAAGTTCCTCTTGTGGATCTCTTCCAAGCTTCTTTGCACTGTATGTATGCATCTTTTGTGTATGACAACATTTTAAAGGCTGTTTGGTTTCTTTATGTGGTCCTTATGACAGGACATTTATTTTTAGTAAGATTATTTATACTATAAATATATCTTTTTATTTTATTGGATAGTCTAATGAAATATATGTTATGTGAGATTTTTGGGTGTATGTTTGGAGGAAACAAAACAAAACTATTGCATCAGCATGTTCATACAAAAAGTGTTGGAATTGGATATTCTAATGAAATATATGTTATGTGAGATTTTTGCGTGTATGTTTGGAGGAAACAAAACATAGCTACTATTGCATCAGCATGTTCATACAAAAAGTGTTGGAACTGATCCATTCTGAAGCCTCTGACAAGATATCATATTCCAACTCTGTTCAGAGTGTGAGGAGTATCAATGTTGGAATTCTAAGAGTTAAAGTTAAGTGGAGGAAGAAAGGCCCATTGAGGACACTGAGGTGTGTCCAGAGAGAGTACAGTAACTTATCATCAAAACAAAGCACATAGAGTCACCACTGGTATTATTTAAATATATTGGAGAAAGGCTGAGTATACCAGAAAATTCTCTGCACAGAGAAAGATTCACAATGGAATTCTCTAGAAAAAAAAGTGACAGCAATTCATTAACGTCTTCAAAAAATTCCTAAGGGAGATGAGCATAATGAAGTTGCAGGGTTTGAAGAGTTTGCAAAGCTTCTTCAGCTAGTGAAATGTTGAATCAATTAAGATAAATCTCAGGGGCTCGGCTGGTGTGGCTCAGTGGTTGAGCATAGAGCTATGACCCAGGGGGTCACTGTTGGATTCCAGTCAGGGCACATGCCTGGGTTTCTGGCTCGATCCCCAGTAGGAGGTATGCAGGAGACAGCCGATCAATGATTCTCTCTCATTATTGACGTTTCTATCTCTCTATCTCTCTCCCTTCATCTCTGAAATCAATTATATATATATGATAAATCTCAAGGAAAAAAATGGCTGATGACCTTAGGGGTCAAGTGAGATAATAATGATAGCATGAACAATAACCACATCCTACATGCCAGGGGCTGAGCAAGGTGTTTTAAGTACGTACCTTAGCTTTGACTTTCACCAACACCTTGAGGGCTCAGGGTGCTCACCTAATAAGCACAGTGGTGTTCCTGTTATGACCCCCCTCCCACACCTTACGGGGGATCAGGCCAATTCCTGAAATGTCTTCCTGCCTCTGATGCTGACAGGCCTATTCTCCCCATCTCGACTTCTGAAGCTCTATCCAGTGAATTCCCTGTGGATCAGGTAATCTTTTCTCTTAAGAATCCAGCTCTGAGACTTGACTATATCTCCATGTACTTCCTTATAAATCGTGGTCTCTGGCCTCTGCCACTGGGGATCGCATTTCTGGCTCTGTTCTTGTTATTCCTGCCAAATTCCATTGAATTCCCCCTTAACTAGTTGCTTTCTCCCTTTGCTTGTAGGATACAGAGCACGTCCTCTTGGAATTAACTCATAAAATACCTAAAGGTCAGAGCAAGAACTGGGTCAGATTCAGGTAGTCCAACTAGATTCAGGAAGGAGGGGAAAGTCAAGGAAGGCAAGATTACGAATGCTGTATTACATCTTCAGTAGAATCCTAGTGTGAGCTTGGCTCCAGACCAAGGTTGCTTTCAAAATCACAGTGTCACCGTGAAATAATGCTGCTTCTGCTCTTTGCTCTCTGCACTCTGATGCACAGCAGTGCATGGTTGGCCAAGGCCCAACATGTTTCCCAGAGGGAACTCTTAAAGCCGGGGCACACTGCTTCTACATGGGGCAGGAGCAGGGGTACTGCAATGAATGAGAGGGTCTTACTACATGCACCCAAAGGTTACCAGTTGATTCCTGGTCAGGGCACATGCCTGGGTTTCAGGTTCCATCCCTGGTAGGGGGCATGCAGGAGGCAGCCTATCAATGTTTCGCTCTCACATCGATGTTTCTCTCTCTCCCCCTCTCCATTCTGCTCTCTCTACAATTCAATAAAAGTGTATTTTTTTTTAAATCTGCAGGCAATCATGAGAACCCACGCTTTCCATTTGACTTGGAAAATATTATTCAACAGACATTTAATATTTCATTATTATTATAGTTAGAATTGTATTCATTGAAATGAATGAAAGGGTCTTACTACATGCACCCAAAGGTTACCAGTTCATTCCTGGTCAGGGCACATGCCAGGGTTTCAGGTTCCATCCCTGGTAGGAGGCAGCCTATCAATGTTTCGCTCTCACATCCATGTTTCTCTCTCTCTCCCTCTCCATTCTGCTCTAAAATTCAATAAAAGTGTTGTTGTTTTTTTAATCTGCAGGCAATCATGAGAACCCACGCTTTCCATTTGACTTGGAAAATATTATTCAACAGACATTTAATATTTCATTATTATTATAGTTAGAATTGTATTTTAAAGGGAGAACCTACTTTTTGAGGTAGAGATGAGTGTGGATGTAGTGAATTTTTAATGTGCTAAGTTATTAACATTTTTAGACCCGAGGGACTGCCTTTTGTGATAGTGTTTTTATTCTTCTGACAGTGTACGGGATAGTCACTCATACAGCAAACTTATGCTGTTGTCAATTATATGCTGCACACTGTGTTTGTACTGGGTGTAGAAAGATGAATAAGTTCCAGTTCTGACATCAAGGAACCTAAAATAGAGTTAGGAGAACTTAGAATACAGCCGAATTATTTTTAGGTGCAATGAAGTCTTTGAGGTGTCTTGACAGGTGTCAGCGTAGAATGGAATGGGAGTGTAAGGGTGAGTCATCAATTTTATGGGGTTGGGAGGGTTAAGAAATCTCCACAGACTAAGACACTTCAGGCCAAAGAATGTGGGTGAGTAGACACAGAAGTATAAAGAAGTCGGGCATATGGAAGGAACTTGCAGTTTTGCGAAAAACAATTTCTGACGATAGCACGGTAGATGGATAAATGAGATGTTAGATTGACGGCAGAGAGGGCCTTAGGGTGGTTTGGATGATGGGATAGATGATGGGTCATTCACTAAGATGAGGAAAGTTCAGAAGAGGAGCAAATATAGAGTACAGAGTAGAGTTTATTTTGAGATGTCTGTGAGTAATCTAAGCAGTAAAATAAATATTTCTGGACCACACAAGAAAGGTCTGATGCAGAGGCACGGATTTAGATGTTATTTGCACGTATGTGTCAAGCTGTTCAAGCTGCAGGAATTGATAAGATCACATAGGAGAATGTTAATATTGGAAAGCAATAAAACAGTCATCTATGGCTATTATGAATATTAGAGGATAGGGAGGAAGGGAATCTGGAAAATTAACCAAGCAGTGGCAAGATTAATAGCATGGGACTCAAGAGAATATTTCCTGGTGTGGCTCAGTTGGTCGGAGCATCTCCAGTAAATCAAAAGGTTGCAGGTTTGATTCCAGGTCAGGGCACATACCTAGGTTGCAGGGAGGCAACTTTCGTTCTCACATCAATGTTTCTCTCTCTCTCTCTCTCTCTCTCTCGCTCTCTCTCTCTCTCTCTCTCATTAATAAATACATATCCTCAAGTGAGGATTAAAAAAAAAGAGAGAGAGAGACAGAACTGATTCCAAAGGAAGAGTTGTTATCCCATGCAGGGAGATATCAATATAGTCAGGTGAAGCAGGGAGGTCATGATTCAGAATAAAAACAGACCAATGGGTTAGGGTGTCAAACATGACCTTCACCAGAGCAGTGCGTCAGTGGAGTCGTAAGAGCAGAACCTTGACTACAGTTCATGGCAGAGCCATAAGAGCTTGCTGAGAAGGGACAGAATTGCTAGTGGGGAACTAAAAGCCAAAAGTGTGTGTTTTAAAATAGAGGAACTTGAGCTTGTTTGGGCTTCTGTAAGGAGCCTATCGAGAGAGCAAGGTGTTGAAATATAGAAGAAAGAAGAAGTAACTTTTTTAGCAAGTTACCAGAGGTGATGGGGGAAATGGATTGAAGAACCCAGGTCAGGGCGTTGCTCCAGAACAAGAAGCATGCTTCTTCCTTAGAGACTTAGGGGAAGGAGTGGGCTTTGGCACGGCCACAGTTCCCCCGAGCATCCCCCCAAGCATCCAGCACAGTATTCTCCTGCAGATCTCCCTTATTGTCTTGGTCCGATATCCTGAATCACTGAGAGGCTTTCTTTAGGTTGTTAGTCTTCTGATATTTGATCAAACATTGGTGCTTGTTTATTAGTTGTTTTCGTGTTTTTTGAAGATGCAGCCTTTCAGGCACAAGCATTTGCAAATTAAGGGTTATTAAGCCCACAAGAGCTGAAAAACCCTGATTGCCAGCCTGAATTGCCGGTTTTAGTTCTCCCAGTCGTGTGAGTGTTGCTGTCACAAGCAAATCCCAAACGTCTGCTTACGGGAGTCCTTCTGTTCCGTCTTTAAGAACTTCAAAATCTGAAGCTACTCTCCTTATGTAATTTGCCTGAAGTTTCCCTGAGAATCAAACCATTAGTTTCTGGTCACCTATAGTCTGTCTTCCCTTCCTTCCTTTCCTTTTCCTCCCTCCTTCCTCCCTTTTTCCCTTCTCTCTGTCCTTCCCTCCTTCTCTCCTTCCAGCAGTCTTTTTTTAAAAAAACTATTTTTTATTGACTTCAGAGAGGAAGAGAGAGATAGAAACATCAATGATGAGAGAGAATCACTGATCGGCTGCTTCCTGCATGCCCTCCACTGGGGATCGAGCCCACAACCTGGGCATGTGCCCTTGACTGGAATCAAACCCAGGACCCTTCAGTCTGCAGACCGACGCTCTATTCACTGAGCCAAAATACCTAGGACCTTCCAGCAATCTTTTATTGGGTGCCACCAAGTGTCAGGCACTGTACTTGGTCCTGGAACACAGCAGTGGACAGTCATGGCTTCTGTCCCTGTGGAGGTTACTTTGTAATGGAGGAAAGGGGGAATAAAAAGTAAACACAACAGGAACATGATTTGTGTCATAAAGTGCTGTAAAGGACATAAAGATGGTTCTGTGACAGAGAATGAGATGTGTGTAAGGGGAAGGCTTTGTTAGATATGGTGGTGGTGGGGGATATCTCTTTAAGAAAGTGACATTTACTATCCAAATAAAAGATGAGGCAGCAACCATGTGAAGACTTAAGGCAAGAGTGTTCCTGGAAGAGGGAACAAGAGTGTCCAGCAGGATCTAGGAATCACAGAAAGGTCCATGTGGCTGCAGTCCAGGGAGTGGGAGGCTGGATGGGCTAAGAGAAGAGGTTGGAGTGAGATTATGTGAGGCCTTGCAGAGTTTCAATTATATTCGAAATGCTCTGGGAGGTAGAGCGTTTGTTTTTAAACAAGGCGTTACGTAAATCCACATAGATATTTTCAAAGTACTTTGACAGCTGGATGAAGACTAGGTTGAGGGTCGCATTAGAAGCAGGGAGATCAGTCAGATGTCGATGGATTAGTCTAGGTCAGTGGTCGGCAAACTCATTAGTCAACAGAGCCAAATATCAACAGTACAACGATTGAAATTTCTTTTGAGAGCCAAATTTTTTAAACTTAAACTATATAGGTAGGTACATTGTTATTAACTTAATTAGGGTACTCCTAAGGCTTAGGGACGGCCACACTCAAGGGGCCAAAGAGCCGTATGTGGCTCAAGAGCCGCAGTTTGCTGACCACGGGCCTAGGTGAGAGATGGTAGTGGCTTTGATTAGGGTGGTAGTGGTGGAGATAGAGAGAAATGGAAAGTATTCGAAATATATTTTGGAGGTAGAACTGACCAATGGACTTGACTACAGAAGGGATGTGGGTCAGGAAAGGACCAAGGTTGACCTGTACATTTCTGGCTGTACAACTGAGTGTCCCTTACCAGGATCAGGAATAGTGTGGAAAGAGCAGTTTTAGGAGGAGACGATGGGAAGGAAGCAAGTCTGTCTTGGACCCACCACATCCTTCTGCTCCATTTTTCTGAAATGCCTCTCATCTTTTTTCTACATTAAAGAACACCCTACTGATTTTTTTAGGGCCCGGTTTAAATATCACCTTCTCTGTGCTCCCATAGTCTATTGCAATTTTCATCCTATTGTGTTGTTGTTATAGAAGGTCCCAGTTGTTATTTCAAAGAAAATGAAATAGGTTAGGAGGAGGGATAGCTGGGTTTCCATCCTGCCTTATTCTCAAGATAAAAACTTTTGCCGACTCCATTTGCAGGAAGCCAGTGATGACCTCAGGGTTTCATTGTAGCTGTTGACTTGTCTGCTTCTCTTGCTATGTCTGAGCAGGTTAACGGCAGGGTCGGTGTGAATTTCTGTATTCCTTGCACTTAGCTCATGGAACACAGAAATAGATGTAGAAGAAACAACATTTAACTGCATAAATAGGTGGTCCCTAAGGATTATCTTTGTTCATGTATGGTAAGAGAGAAAAAGGAGGAGCCGAACAGATCAGCTAACTCTATTAAGCAATGTTGCGTAGTTATACTTTGGAAAGCAAGTTACACCAGCTTTTATACTGAAAGCAAGATGTTTAGTCATATGTAGAAGCAAGTGGTTTCTCACATTAGTCAGAATTCAGCCCTGACCTAATTTTTACTGATGTGCACATTTCCCAGTCAAACCGTGTCTTTGTTTATGTATCTCTCTCCTATTGGAATGTCTTTTCTCCTCTCCTCTCCCCTTGGAGAATTCCTAATAACCCCTTCAGGCATAGCTCAGATATCTGCTTCTGAAGTTTGCAGGACTCCTCACTTTTCTTTTCAGAACCCTTTTTATAGTATATTTCACATTGCACATTAATTTCTCAAGTGTTGCCTATTCCCCTCCCCTCTCCACCTCTTTACCCTCAACCAGGATGGCAGTTCCACGAAGCAGGTATGATATTTTCAGGTTTTAAATCTCTTTTTATCCCTGCTCCTGAGTGCAGTTCCAGCATCAACTAACAGCAAGTGCAATTGAATTAATTCTTTTTCTCTTCTCCCAAGTTACACACCAGCATCTTAGAATACGGAGTAAGAAGAAGGGAGGAGTGATGTTATTATGATAGTAAATCAATAGCAACTGGGTACCAGCAGTGACTGCAGACCTCCAGTTTACAGGTCTATGTTGTTCAGCTCTGTAAGTTCAGTCCAGATGGTTACTCTGTGTAAATGTAATTATCATAGAAGCAATAGGTGGACTTGGCTGGGGTTGCTCAGAGCAAGGAAAGGCGGACCAGTTTAGGTATTAGGGAAGAGTAATAGGGATTACCCTTTTTGAGCTACCTGGATCCCTTTAGTAATTTGTTTGTAAATTGCTTAAATAGCACCTCCGTGGCCCTAGAAAGCCAGCACATATGCCTAAAAGTAAGCAACTTACTCTTCTCTCAGTTATAGGATTAGTCCTCAATGGCCCCTTTAAATCTTAATGACTTCCTCAGAGTGTGAAATGGTATAGTCTTCTGTGGTATTCCAACTTAAGCATTTCAAATCAAATCACATATTTATTGTGCTCTGTGAAAAGCATGATGCTTAGCTATGGGGCATACAAAGATGAATAAGATATAGTTGCTGTCACCTAGGAGGGTACAATCTTATTGGTACACAAGGCAGATGTGTGATCAGTTAAATAATAATAACACACCATTTAAATAACAATTTGAGACACTCCTTGCAAAGATTTCATGAGGCAGTAAATGATGAATTGGTCGATTAATTATTCAGACTACATACTATAGTAGGCATTCCAGAGAGTGGAGAAAAACCCTTTAGGTTATGTAAGGCTAATATTTCCTGAAGAAGGAAATATTTCAGTTAATCCTTCAAAAGTTTTGGGAAAGGGGAAGGAATTTGTACTGTCTGGAGATGTGAGTGGGAATGACCTGTCACCTGGGAGGACAGGTAACCCTGTCAATCAGGAAGTAGTAGGTGGTGGTTTGTCTTGGTCCATTGGGCTGCTCTCACAAAATGCCACAGACGAGGTAGCTTATATGCAACAGACATTTACTTCTCACAGTTCTGGAGGCTGGAAATTCTGGGATCGGCGTGCCAGCATGGTCAGTTGATAGCCCTCTTCCAGGCTGCAGATTTTTCATTGTGTTCTCAAAAAGTGGAAGGTGTGAGGGAGCTCTCTTGGGTCTCTTTTATAAGGGCATTAATCTCACTCATGAGAGCTCTGCCATCATGATCTAATCACCTCAAAGGCTCCTTCTCCAAATTCCATTACAATGGGCATGACATTTGGTGGGACACAAACTGTCAGACTATAGTATGGGTCAAGCACCAGGATCAGACAGGGAAATTGCTGAGAGGGAGTGCAGTCTGTAATACAGTATCTAGAGGGAAACTGGTCTTGGAAAGAAGTCAATATAAAGAGGTGCAGCATGAAGGAGAAAGATGTCAAGATAAATGATTGTACATAGATAATAGTTAATCATGGCAACAACGGCAATTAAAAAATAACAGCGACGGCAGCAGTAATCAACAATTTTCTTGCTAAGTGCCAGGCATATATATATTACCTCATTCCATGTATTAATCCTTCTAATCCTCACTAATTTATAGAGTAGGTGCTATTATAATTCCCATTTTACAGAGGAGGTTATTGAATCATCAACCCACAAAGTAGATGATACTTCCCAAATGGCATAGGGAATTCTGTCCCCAAACAGTACCCGGGCAAAGGCTATCTTAGGAAACGTCGCCCACAAAGTAGATGATACTTCCCAGTCAAATGGCATAGGGAATTCTGTCCACAAACAGTACCCGGGCAAAGGCTATCTTAGGAAACGTCCAGACCTATAAAGATCTGAGAATTAGGCAAGTTGTTGGGAAATGGTTTATTACACAAGGGTCTTTAAATTGGCCCGAGCCACCTATTCACCATGTACCCACCAGCCTATGAATCTAAGCCACAACCACCCAGTGGTGTTTCTGCCATTTGCCCTGGGGTTGCTAGTACTTTCTTACTTGGACTCTATTTCTGCCTATTCTATCGTTCTAGCTCTGAGACCTCTGCCCTGATTCCTGCCTCCAGCTTCTGCACTGGTCTTAAAACTTGGTATTCACCAGTGGCCGTTGACTTGGCACTTGCCTTGATTTTTGTCCTGGTGGACTGTCTCTAGCAGGAAGTTCTAGTTTCCATTCCAACCCCCAAACTCAGTCTTGTGGGATCCAACACTGTCCGCACCCAATATTCCTCATAGGCCAACTATAGGGCTCCTTTTCCACCATTCCCCTAAGTGAGGATAGGGTGGGATATGGGTAGGCTCAGACATGAAAAATGTTTGATCTGTGCTTGGAAATCAATGAGTTTGGCTGGAGCAGACTTCTGCGAGGAAACATTGGAAGACAAGCCTGGTATAGTCTGTTGAGATCAAAATGGGAAGGCCCTTTAATCTCTAATTACTTGAAATGTAGCATCTCTAACAATCAGATTTAATGTGAAAATAATTATAAAACTAATACTGCAATGTGTTCTTAGATGCTCCAACTCTGGGCTATCTTTGCAAAATTAAAGTCACACATGGGCTCTATATTAAGCATATTTTTCTTTCTAGTTTCAAGGAATATATACAACCTCAGGATGCCTTAAATTAATGTTTATTAAGGGGTGGTCCATCAAGCTCAGATATATAAAATGAAAATTTCTAGGTGATGTCCTGGATTTACTAGATCAGAAACTCGGTGGGTTCGGAGTTAGTAGATTTTTAATTCACATCTCAGGTGATTGTTGTGCACACCACGTTTTTAATAAGAGGAAGACCAATAAACACTACAGCCACACAATCAGACTTCAAATAAAGCTGTAAGAACTTTTGTGAAAGAGTATGATTCTAGTGATAGTTTTGTATCCTTAGCAATATTGTTACTTATCTTAATATCTCACCATTATGACTCTGCTTTTTTATTCTCAGTCCCAACCTCTTCAGCTCTTACAAATGGCATTCTCTACTCTCCTACTTCTCTGATTTTTTTTTGCTTACTTATGGTTTCTACTATCTGATGGCTTATGCTTCCTGCTCTTTCTCTGAATTTTTGTCTGGTCTGCCTTTCCTCTCAACTGGTGATGTTGTCATTGTCCAAGCAGAATTTGATGGACAAGGTCTTAAATCAGAGAATAGTAGATCTCTGAAGGAGATAGGGCTCATCGTTTTTATTTTCTATCCTCATAAATAATTTAATACCTGTGGGATTATAGAAGAAATAAAACTATGATTTATATTTCCCAAGTTATATAATTAAAATCACATCTTCTATCATGTTCCCCCATCTCCCTGTAATGCTACACATGCCCTGCATGTAAACTCTCCAAGAGAGACAACATGAATTATTTAGTTTCTTACTTTCCCAAGTAGCGTGGCCCTGCTGCAGAGGTGTCATGCCATTTCACAGGTCCTTGGTCAGCCCTGAGTCAGGCACCCATCCCTGGTGCGAGAGTAGTAAGGTCACACAGTCAGCTTTTCTTAAAATCATCAACCCCAAACTATGGACTAGTGAAGAACTTAAAATATAAACATATCCCTCAAATGTGTGGCCACATTAGTATTTGGTGATTTAGAGCTTTTAGGATAGACTAGTGTATTGGGTTTTCTTTAAGGGTATTGTGAAAATATAGTCTAATCCATCATCGCTTGCTTCAAGTATTTGGGTTCACTTGGGCATGACTCTGGACACATAAGTTGCTCATAGTTGGCTACCTCAGTGGGTATTTGTCACTACGGACTTCCAGTAACAATGTTAAGATAGGGATGAGCATATTCCAAGAATCACACACTGCTACTTGCCATTTCAGAGACACTGGATGCACAATAAAGACTCATGAAACTTTATTTGAAGCGTTAACTAAAGATAAGACAATGAAGTTGGTTGAGGGATTCCATAGATATAAAAAAAAAAATCACAGGCCTATAGCTTCTTCAGACCAGAGAATCAATTACTTATCAGGTTCCTTGAGAAACCATGCATTATTATTTATAGCAGGCATATCAATTGATTATTATGGGCTGTACTTAAAAAAGTAAAGAAGC
Organism: Myotis brandtii; assembly: GCF_000412655.1. Classification (NCBI taxonomy): domain Eukaryota; kingdom Metazoa; phylum Chordata; class Mammalia; order Chiroptera; family Vespertilionidae; genus Myotis; species Myotis brandtii. The sequence goes on from NW_005370223.1 coordinate 7,228,100, forward strand.
CTTGACTGGTAGGCATCTGTTTTCTCATAGTAGCTATGAAATGCTGGTGCCCCCTGTGTTCACAAGATGGGAAAAATGATTCAACACATGTCATGATGGTCATATTACAGGGAAATGTAAATGGATAATTATTTTCCTGAATACTAGCTATTAAACATATTTCATGGAGCATGAAACTCCTACTCAAAAAGTATTGCTCCTTGCAGAGAGGAGATTCAAAGTTTATATTCTGTAATGTCTTTTCTGCTGACATAATTGTGAATATTTACGATGTATAGGAAGTTCCCAACTATCCACTCAAATATTTATCGAGAGTCTATTATGTTCTAGTCATTATGTGCCAGCCACGGACAAGATAAAGTTCCTCCCCCATGGAGCTTGCTCCCCAGTGGAGGACAGCAGAGACAAACCCGATGATTTCAGATAGTGGCAAGTGGCTCGAAGCAAATAAATTAGAGTAATGGACTAAAGAGTAAGCGGATGGGTAGCAGTGAAGTACTTTTACTAGAATGGCCAGGAAATGATGCTCAAAGGAGATAAAATTTGAACTGAGATCTGGATGAAGAGCAGCAGAAGCACCTATTTAATGCTAGTGAAAGTGTGTACTGACAATACTTTAGCATAACCTATAGAAAGTTGAAGGCACACATGTCCTATGACTCGGGAATTTCTCACCTAGATATATACACGCAACAGGACTGCCAGCGTGTCTGGGCCAGGAGTTACGTAGAATGCTTACTTGTCTACTTATCTACTTAGTAATGATGCTCACACCTGTGCCAGCTTCACGGTGCTCGATGCTAAGAGGATGGAGTTGGTATGTGTTGTTATAACATTTCTGACTGCTATTCATTTGCTAAAAATGTTTTACTCCAAACACCTACAGTGTTTCACAGTTTCATAATCTCAGACTGAAAACAAACCAAATGTCCATACACAATAGAATGATTAAGTAAACTGTACTACTTCTACCATGGAATAGTTTCCAGCAATGAAAATGAATTACATCTAAATACTCATTATGAATGAATCTCCCAGATGCGATATTAAATGAAAGAGGCCAGACACAATGTATGGTGTGTAATTCCATTCACAGGAAGCTCAAAAAGGAGGCAAAGCTAAAGGTTAAGGTTTAGGGGATGGAAGTCTAGGTGGTAAATCTGAAAACAGGCAAGGAGGTGATTACTGTGTAGGTGAGGGTAGTCGTACCTCTTGGGGGGTGGTTAGTGCTCCGGAAGTGGCCAGGTGGGAGGCTTTTAGGGTACTGACAGTGTCTATTGCAGATTATATTTAGATGGATCTTCCCTTTGTGCTACTTTATTAAACTCTAAATTGTCATTTTGTGCACATAACTATTTGGTATATTTCACAGAAGAAAAAAGTTAATAAAAGCACAATCCATACATAATTTGAATACTACTTGCACAATAGAATGAGAACAAAGTCAAAGCTTACTTTTTAAAATATAAAAAATAAAGAAAAACATATCTGAAGATAAAAGTTATTAATATTTTATTGTTTATAATGTTTAAATTATTAAACATGATTTGTATCTGCAATAGAAACATTTTATTAATTTTTATTTGCCACCTCATAGCTGTTTATCTATGAAAGATGCTAATGAGTGATTTATTCTGACCTTAAACCATACCAGAAGGTATTTTAGCTATTAGACTGCAATAGGAATGGAAAAAATATTTTGTATTTTATGTAATACCCTTTATGCTGAGAATGCCTTATGGCATTTTACAGAGTCAACATGAGTAATGAATAACAAATTTTGCCATTGTTATGCATTTAAAACTCTATACATATCAAATACGGAAATGTTGGCCAGAATGCAAGGATTTTGCTATTACTAATATTTATTTCAGAGCCTACTAGGAGTGCATATATAATGAAATATCATGTTGAAGTAATAAAGGTCAACAACCATAAAAAAAGGTTTACCTGCCTACTTATCTACTTTGTAGATGCTCACATTTGTGCTTACAATTGTGATACTTACTACTACTGGTAGGAGTTGGGCTGTGTTATAGACACTGTTACAGACAACTGCTGATTCCTGGGTAACTGAATGCTCAATCCACCATTTGGCATGGAACTGCCAGGGTGTGTAGCAGTGTCGCCACAAAGGAAAACCTTGCATGCTTTTTCTTTGCTGTAATTTCTTTATTCCTGTGTGTATGTGTGTGCGTACATACATTTGAGTATGTCTTCACACACAAAAAGTACCGTATCTATTAACTACAGTTTATCACCCAAAGTGATGAAATCTATTACTAGCTCGTAGTCACACTTGGTTTATTTCAGGCACCTTAAACGTGGAGCTTGAAGGTTGCTAAGACAGAAGAGAAGTACATAGCATTAGGACCCAGGGACCCTCAGGCAGAAGAGATGGAGAGGACCCAAACATCAATGTTATAAAAACCTACGGAGGCAGCCTTACCGGTCCTGTGTAAGGCCCAGGGGCAGAGTAGGCATAAAATCTTCACAAGGAAAAGATTTTGAAATGAAATTACTACAAAAGGTAGAAAGACTTAAAACCACAGGATTTGCTTGGGCAACAAGATAGTGGTTAAAGAACAGCGATTTTTCTGGGCTCTGTGAGGCACTAGATACCAGAACTACTCATACCTATGGTACCTACAGATGGCAGACTTGGTGACTGACTGTATGAACCGCAATGCCAGGAAGCCAGGCCACAGAAGGATCGTCCTCTCGCCAAGAACAACTAGTGCAGCTCGGCCAGGCGTCTCCACCACAGAGGTGGCTCAGCCCAGAGCTATTTCTCTGGGATGGACCAGCAGAGATTTGTGTCCTTAGAGAAGTGGCAGCAGACACAAATGGAGAATTTCTTCAGACTGTCTTGGGCAGGGCCTTCTCCAAGGCTGCTGCCCCGGGAAACGGGATCCCTGGCACAGCAGCAGGAGCATCGCCTGGAAACTTGCTAGAAACGCATGTTCTTAGGTCCTACTCTGGACCTATTTCATCACAGTTTCCGAGAGAGGGGATCAGCCTTTGGTATTGTAACAAGTCCTCCAGGTCCTTCTGATACACGGTAAAGGTTGAGAACCGCGATCCCAGAGCAACCTGCTTCCTGTAGAGACGGTAGGATCCTCCAACCCCAAGGCTCTAACAACAGGGGGAGGATCCCCAGGAGTGGCCCTGGAAGTCACTACAGGGGGGTGACCCTGAGTTCTAGTACCAGCGACAGCATTCGCAGTTTTAGTGACAACACCGGCGGCCGAGGTGCCATGGTGGCAAAAGCCCGTTGTGTGGACTCTGGGGAAACCCAACCTTCTTTCCTGCTGGGTTTCTCCCAGCCTCCAGGGAGCCTCTGTGCATTCCGGCTTCCGTGTGATCCGAGAGCAGGTCAGCTGGAACGTTGGTCTCTGGAAAGCTGTCTGGGGCACTTGTGAACCCTCAGAGGAGGGGGTCCAGGAGGAGGAGAGACCCAACACTTTCTCATCTGTGATGAGGGCTCCAGTGTCACGTGGTGCAGCTCTGGGGGCTGCCTTTTACATCTGCAAGGAGGGTCTTCATTTGTTCATTTACATTTTCAGTCAGCCTGTTTAACATGTTAAAAGCTGAAAGGTTTTCACTGACTCATCAGGGATCAGCGTCCTGATGTAGGGCATTCCTGACTCCACACTGGCATCGAGGAGGTGGCCCTCGGTCCAGGAGATGTTAGCAAGGAAGGAGTTGCTGCTCCCGCCTGGAAACAGCCGTCTGGGAGGTTATGACAAGCAAGCACTCAGCGGGAATGTGCTGCCTTCCTTCTCCCAGGAAAATGCAACTAAAGTCAGTCTTGTCCTCAGGAAGAAACACTGGACTCACCACAAGGAAGATCACAGGGCCTCTGTCTCATCTATGGCCTATGTTATAAGATTTAACATTTTATCCATGTGTTTTTATTGATTTCAGAGAGGAAGGAGGGGGAGGGGGGGAGAGATAGAAACATCAGTGACGAAAATCATTGATCAGCTGCCTCCTGCACGCCCCCTTCTGGGGATTGAGCCTGCAACCCCGGGCATGTGCCCTGACCTGAAATCGAATTGTGACCTCCTGGTTTATAGATTGATGCTCAACTACAGGCCCACACTGGCCAGGCTAAGATTTAACATTTTTAAAAATGTGCAACAGTGTGAGGACATTATTAAGATCTAGTATAAAACAGTGAAAAGCTGACACCGGAGAAGATTGAGGAAACGAAATATATTTATGGAAAGGCTCCTCTGCCTTGCGATTTCTTTCTCCTTTAAGGAAGATTGAAAAAAAAATTAATTCTCATTGAAATATATTTATGGAAAGGCTCCTTTAAGGAAGATTGAAAAAAAAATTAATTCTCATACCTTAATTATAAAGCCACATCTGATGTTAACGAAAATGTTGTTATGGCTAAGCCCAGCACCTTAAACATTTTTTATATATTTTACATCCTCATTAATTTCTCTCATGTCCCCCCAACTGAAGAATACATCAGTTCATTTCCATATGAAAGGGCTGCAGACATCTATAGAGTTTTCTGCAAAGTTTTTGAAACTGTGGAAACAGCCATACTCATAAATCGATGGTGCTTAAATGGTCATGAGCTGTAGAAATCTTACTTTAATGGTTCTTAGCATATAAATGAGTGCAGAATTTGTTGTGAGCCAGTTATTGCTATGCTGGCATTTCCTCGTGGGATTCTCTGACTACATATTATTGGCTACATTTGTGGTGTGGAATACATTAATAGTATATTTCTTTATCAAGTCAAAATCTTGATAGTCTCACAAGTAGTAATATTAACTTTTTTTTTTACAGAATCATCAACACACAGCAGATCACTATGAATAATTAAGATTTGAAATGTGATGGGCCCCAAACCTTCAGAATAATGTGAGAAGCTGTCATATATGCACGCAAGCGTATTTAGGTATTATAAATTACACGACTGCAACCTACTTGTAAGCTGTGCGGATTTCAAATATTCCTCAGCTTATAAAGTAGATGTGCAAAGTATATCACACCTGGGCAGAAATAAATGTTGTTAAAAGAAATTTCTGTTAGGGAAGCTTCTTATCTAGTTTTATTCACTCTGGGGCCAAGTATCTATATACATAGTAGCTAGTGGTGTTCTTTTTCACCTTTGTGAAGGTGATAAAAGGAATTTTTGGAGGTTTATTCAATCCATAATCTATAGTGGAACTGAAGTTTGTGCGAGGCATCTGATCCTTTAACTTTTTGAAGCCTGTGCCTTTTTCCTCTCTGAAGTTTATAAAGCAAAATGCTGACTCACAATGTTATTAGAGAAACTGGGCCTGACAGAGAGTTAGGGATGAAAGGAAGCAACAGACTGGCACCATTCTTCTTCAGTATAAAAGAGGTGACGGCCCTAGCTGGTTTGGCTCAATGGATAGAGTGTTGGCCTGCGGACCAAAGGGTTCTGGGTTCGATTTCAGTCAACGTGTCTGGGCATGTGTCTTGGTTGCAGGCTACTCCCCGGCCTCCACCCCAGCATGGGTCGGGGGCATGTGCAGGAGGCAACCAATCGATGTTTCTCTCTGTTTTTCCCTCTCTCTTCCGCTCTCTCTAAAAAATCAATGGAAAAATATCCTCAGGTGAGGATTAACCAAAAAGAAGAAAGAAAGAAAGAAAGAAAGAAAGAAAGAAAGAAAGAAAGAAAGAAGCAACGGAGCCTTTTATCACCCGGGGAAACGAGTCTCAGAGTGAGGCAGCACTTGCCCAAAGTCCCACAGCTGGACCAGGTGAGTCCGAGATTCACACCCAGATCTGAAAACCCAAAGACCTTCCCTCTGCCTCTCAGCCTCCTGAATTGTCATTGCTTAGGTTTCTGGCCTCTCGGACAAGGTGTGCCAAGTCCCTCCCTTGGAGCCCTCTCTGAAAGGGAGCCTGGGGAGACTGACCCAACTGCAGGAGGGAAGGACTAGAGTCCCATCCCCTCACCCAACTTTCAAACCAGCAGAGAGAGAACCCCAAAGCTTGGCCTCACAGGCCATTGCTGATTCCTAGACCGAGAAGTCCCTCGGTACCCTGCCCACATCCCCCACTCCCAGCATCTTCTGAGGGAGGAACTTCCCTCCTGCATCCAGGCTGCACTGGGCCCCGGCCTCTGAGGAAAGGTGGTCTGTGCCATCACAATGTATGGCTTTGGGAGAAAGAGCAAGACTGGACCCCCAGACACCACAAGGCTTCCCAGGCCAGGCAGTGAGTGCTGGCCACTCCGGGAGTCCTAGTCAGACCTCCGGTTGCTCTGAAGCCTGGACTGGCCCAGAGCACTAAAAAGTGTCCTAGTGTACCCAACGTGCTGAAGGTCACGCCCAGGAAGGCAGAGCCTACCGCTGTGGGGCAGGAGGCCTGGGAACGGATGCTGTTAGAATCACCTGGTTATTAAACAGCAGGAAAGGAATAAAGAGAAGTCTAGATAATATACGCATGCCATTTATACAGCTTTGCCAGAAAGCTACAGTTTAACTGGTAGGTCTGATCAAATAATCGAATCAATATCTCCCACCTCCCTAATGTATCACCAGTGGATTTCATGCAATCCACTTACGTCTCCGTCTTTGATGGAAATTTATGAAACAAAGTGAAAAGCTGCCATTTTTTTGGAGCATGGGCTTAATTCATTGAGATTCCGCTTCTGGACAATTGTGGACAGTTTGGCTCAAATAAACTCACAAAACTTCTTTACAGGTTTGAATGCTTCCTGACGTTAATATCATGAAGCCCCGGCTCATCTTTTTCAGAAGGGGCATGGGACTTTACAACTCGAGGAATGAAACTCCACAAAAATACAGTCTTTTTCCATAAACAAACAAACAAACAAATAAATAAATAAGACTTGGGAGTTGCAGGGAACTCAGAGGAAACGGTGATGGAAGGAGAGTTGATTCCTGGGCTGTGGGCATGGCCCCAGTAGGTAATCATTCGCCTTCTTCTTTAACCACTCCAATCCAGCATTCTCACTATGGCCGGGATAATCTTTCTAAGGCATTAATCTCATCACTCACCTACTTAAAAGCCTTAAGTACTCCCTGATGCATTGTCTTCAGAATAAAAGCCAAGCTCTTTCTGTGACACACAAGGATCTCTAAGAACCCTGCCTCCTACACTCTGTTCCAATTATGTCCATCAAGACTGCACCTTCCCCACACATAATTGGTACTTCCTCGTCCTTCTCCTTGCAGCGTGGTCCCCTTTTTCTCCATAGTCAACTCCTAGTCATTCTTTAAGCCAACACCTTCAGGGTGGGCGTCTGCAATGTTGCCGGTATTACATACACATTCTGGGTCTTCTCCAGGCCCCCGTGGTAATCTCCATCCTAGGACTTTCCACCAGGAATTGTCCTGGTCCATCTCCTCACTAGGCTGTGAACTCCTTGATTCCAGGGCTTGTGTCTGCTGAGTCTTCAGAGCTCATCTGTCCAGTAAGCAGCCCCTGGAAAACACTCATGTATTCTCCTGAATGAATGAATTACAGTGGGGGTGGGGTGGCAGAGAACGGTAAACTATTGTCAGTCCTAACAACGAGGAGGAAAGTATTATTGCGATATTTAACACTTGCAGTCTAACTGCTTAAAGGTTTTGGATAAAATGGAACACATGGGGTCTAAGCTGTGAAATTGCCTTCGGGTGGACTCTAGATGGAAATAGAATGAGGAAATCAAACAATTACAAAATAAACTTGATCCCAGTAAACTGACAAATACACTCGTCGTACCTACAAGTTATTTTTCTTTTTTTTTTTTCCATGTTATCTGGCACAGAACATATCTTTTGAAAGTGATGTTAACTAACTTATTTAGAATCCTATACAGTTTTGTGTTTGTGGGAAGAGTGTGTGTGGGTATATGGGTATATGTAAAAAATATGGGTTATTTTGTGGAACGATATAACCAGTGGTGTGCAAGAAATGCTCATATGGGCTTATATGAGCCAATTGCTAATTTCCAGGAGTTCTGCAAGTCACTTACTAAACACAGTTAGCTTGAAATTGACCAGGGTGGGAGTATTTACATCACAGAAACCAGCAAGTGCTGCAGGTCATAGATCTGCTCCCCCTGTACCCAGCTGGTTGTTAACATTTACTAGTTCATCACTAGATACACTCCTATTTTACTCAGTAGTATTTTTATGCTCAAAGTCTGCACAAATTATGTTTTTTATAACCTCATGAGCAATGAAAGATGCCCTCATTAGTGGAACCTATCAGATATGTAGGCAGTTGACAGAGGAAGGAGACAATCTCCGTAGGCTATGTCCAAAACTTGAAACATTCAAGCATAATAGAAACATCACCCTGGCTTTGTGGCACAAATGCATGTTCTATATATTGTCAATTTGTGGGGATAGGGTATATTCTACTGAGATCACTGAAGAGACCCTGGCTTGGCACAAATGCATGTTCTATATATTGTCAATTTGTGGGGATAGGGTATATTCTACTGAGATCACTGAAGAGGAGATAAATAGTCATCGAGTGCCTATGATCTGTACAAGGCTATAGTGGTAAATATGACAAACACAGGCCCACCTTCATGGAGCTCACAGTCAGACAGGGGAGACCATCAGCAAAAACCATCTAAATTGTGTTGTGAAGAAATTCAGAGGGAAGAGGAGGAAGGAAGTGTGAAGCTTATAAAGCTTAAGCTTCAGGATACAGGCTTCATTCCCCATGTTCGTGTCAAGACCCTCAGGTGAAGTGGAGTTTGTCATGTTTCAAAAGCTAGAAGGAGGCCAAGGTGCTTAGACTAGTGAATGAGAAGAAACGGGCACAATATGGGGCTGCAGAGTTAGGCAGGACCAAGCCCATGGAGGACCTTTCACAAGGGGTTAAAGATTTGAGACTTTCTCCTAAGTATAGAGGAGGCACATAAAGGGTGCTATGCTGAGAAATGCCATGTTTCAAAGATTGCTCTGAACTGTTTTCAGAAGGGGTTAAAGATTTGAGACTTTCTCCTAAGTATAATAGGAGGCACATGGCTGAGAAATGCCATGTTTCAAAGATTGCTCTGAACTGTTATGTGGAGAACGGATTGGAGTGCGGGCAGACACATAAAGCATCATGAAAGATGGCCCTGTTGTGAATTGGAAGAACAAGGTGTTTCTGGGAGAAAGCCAGTGGCTTTATTATTATGAGGCCACTTACACTGAATGTCCTTTTTAATGACCTGGAAGAATGATCAAAATAATTTGTAGTAGGGAATTACCCATAAAAGTGGGAAAAGATATGTTTTCAAAGCTTTAGAAGAATTATAACTAGTGTTAGAAATAAAACCTTATCAAGGCTGAACATCTGTGGACACACACACATAAAACATCCAAGAGTCTGCCAGGTCTCAGGGAAGAGAGCATTGTCAACAAGAGCACATCTTGTCCAGTGCTGTTTGGATCTGAGAGCTCTGTGTTGTTTGGTTCAGCAAAGCCACTGCCTCCAGTTAGCTACTAGGGCTTTTCAGTTCTCCTTCTGACAAAATGACTACTGACAACCTATTTAAAGGACTTGCAGGAGGATGGCCATTCGTGTTAAACATTGGGAACAGCCTCAGTCCTGCCGTAAAAGAATCAAGGAATCTGCTAATACCATAACCAACGGGAAGCCCTCTAAATGAGATGCCATCACGAGTCTACACAGGATGGAAAGTAAAAATAATTGTTGACTAACCTAATTGGCCTCGAGAGCTTTATATAATATTTGTGGCTTCTGATCACAGATAAAGCATGGATGAGTGGTAAAATGCAACAATTCAACGTTCAGGCCACAAAAGTGTGCAGCTTTCCTTCTGTCAATTTTAGACAAAACCATCCAAATGAAAAATGCAACTTGAATTGCTATGAAAAGGCATTAATTTAAGTTATATCCTTGGAGAAGAACTTAAATGAAAGATCATTTGCCTTCTGTTATGTAAGTTTAAGTTGTACTGACTATAAACTGACTGCTTCTTGTCTTAATCCCACTTATCAAATTACACAGAGCAGATGGTTGTCTTAATGCAGCCCCTTTCACTCTGCATCAACAACAAATAACCAACACCGCTCGTTTGGCATGTGGGGAAATTAATGTGTTGATGACTAATCTTTAAGTTTGCAACTACAGTTTATTAGTTCTAATTTGTATGATTATTACACGTTACCAGGGGAGTAGGGTAATTGTCTTCGTGAACAGTGTCCATTTCGTTCTCACCCAAACGAAAATGTTATTAGTGCTGCTACATTTGCTTTTCCCCAAGTAGAGAGACGCAAAATATTGGAATTAAAAAAATAGGTTATGTCTGAAGATAAATGTTATAAACAGTTTGTGATGCTGATGGTTTGCATGTGATACGATGAGATGAGATGCCTGATTAGAAATGTGTCTAATTTGCACAGTCATGTAATCTATAAATGAGCTGAGCTGGATGAAAGTTTTTTCAAATGTAGTGAATTAGCCTCTTTGAAAAATAGTTCCATTCGGGTTTAATAGTTGGGATACTAGTAAGTAGTGTCCCTCCATGGCTTGGTTGGTTGGTCACGACACAGGCTGGTGCCTAAGAGTGTAACCAGCAACTGAGGTACTGTCATGGCTCTGGGACAGTGGGGGTACTTCTCAGGTAGTACTCAGTCTGGCTAAGGTGTGGGAAGGAACGAGGGAGGGAGAAATGCAGAGAGAGGGAGGAGAGAGGAGGCAGGGGAGAGGATTCCTAGATAACAGGCTGCAGCAGCAGCAACTTTGGAGAACAAATGTTGGAGGAGAGAGAAGCCAGTTTAAATTCCACACTGTCTAGACTGCGTAGTAGCAGATAGAAAGATATATAGACAAAGCTATGAAAATAACATCAGAGCTAATAAACCGCCATGCATACAGGAGCCAAACAAACAACATAAATGTAAACAGGGACCAGGAGGGCCCAATAAAAGTGTGAAGAAGGCGGCAAGTAAGATATTCATGTCTTTATTGCCACCAAGAACAACACCCATCAAGTTATGGTGCCTTTAAGAGATGCTATTTGAGCTAAAAGAAAAATGACCCTATAAAAACACTGAGGTTGATTTGTGACTCCTTAGGTATTGTGCTTAGAGTTTGAACTTGAGCAATTTCATGCAGTGAGAGAATTTTCTACAATGACTGTAAAAGCCCTGAAACCAGAAATTGTTCCTTCTAGTGGAGGCAAGAAAGATAAAAGAATATTTCAGAATTATACTTTAAGAGCATGCGTGACTAAGGTTGTTTTTTATTTGTTTGTTTGTTTGTTTTCATTAAGTTCCCAAGTGTGGAGGGATTAGAGTTAATATGCAAAAGTTCATTTTATGTTATTTTTTCTATGTGTGCCTGTATATATTTACCTAAGTTAGCACTTCAGTAAACTTTTCACAATTCATTTCTTAGGTTCTATAATGACTGTAAAAGCCCTGAAACCAGAAACTGTTCCTTCTAGTGGAGGCAAGAAAGATAAAAAAAGAATATTTCAGAATTATACTTTAAGAGCATGTGTGACTAAGGTTGTTTTTGTTTTGTTTTGTTTTCATTAAGTTCTCAAGTGTGGAGGGATTAGAGTTAATATACAAAAGTTCATTTATGTTATTTTTTCTATATGTGCCTGTATATATTTACCTAAATTAGCACTTCAGTAAACTTTTCACAATTCATTTCTTAGCAGAGAATTAGTCATTGTCAACTCAGCTCTTTTTTGTGTGATGTTATATTTCTAAGTTTAGTTTATTCACCATTGTCTCTGGTCTGAATTCTTGTAATTTTGCTCTCACCAGTTTTTTCTGTTTGTTTTGCCTCCAGTGTCTACTTCTCATTCTTTCCAGCCACTTCCTTAGAGAGGGCCCGGGAATGGCCCAGTTGAGATTTCCATCAAAGGGGCAACCAGCACAGACTCTCCTGACAAAAGAGGTCTAGAAGTGGGGGAAGTAAATCGGCATGTTGAAATACGAGTCCAGTGGGGCAATATGGAGACTTAAATGTTAGAGAGTCTAAATACCAAGGCCAAGGAGTCAAAGATAGGTTCAAAGTTGGGGGATAAGCGAAGAATTTGAAGTTGGGTAGTGAGGTCAGGGTGAGATTAGGTGAGGAGCATCCAAGGGTGGGCCATGGTCATGTCTATTGGTCAATGGGTGTATGTGTGGTGGTTGAAGCGTCAGGCTGCGACTGGGACAGGATATATATTGTTCTCTTCACTGTTTTTCAAGGGGACTTTCTAAAACATGAGTTGCATCATGTAACTCCTTTTCTGACAGGCATGTTTAGGATTCTGCTCAGAGCCCCGCTACTTGCCCAAATGAATGCTCCCTGATGTGGAGTCACAACATCCCGGTGTGTTGCAATCAATGAGGTGTGTGCAGTCACATTTAGGTGTGTCGCATGCAATCTGTTGCTTGTAATAAAGTGCTGGAGTCTGTGAAGCATTTTTATTTTCAGTTTAATTTAGAGCAGATTAATTCTCCAATTCATATTTTGTCAGTCTCTCCTGCATCTGAGTGTTTTTCTTGGTGGAAATGAAAGGCCCAGTGTTACAAGTGGGACTTGGGGAATTGCACATAACCTGAGGCCCATCGTAGGAATGATGAACATTTGCTAACTACTCACCTTTTACTAATGTGCTGAGAGTTCTTACCAAAAGGCAAGTTTAAATTATGATAATCCTGGGCTTCATCGAACTGCGGTGTGGCCATAGGCATGTGTTGTGAATGAGAATGTTAGCTGTCATGTCCCTTTTGGAGAAAAACATATAGAGACCCACTATCAAAATTCAAGCTTAGGCCTGGCCGGTGTGGCTCAGTGGTTGAGCATTGACCTATGAACTAGGAGGTAATAGTTCGATTCCTGGTCAGGGCACATGCCCAGGTTATAGGCTCGATCTACAGTAGGGGGCAGGCAGGAGACAGCCCATCGATGATTTTCTCACTTCATTTATATTTCTATTTCTCTCTCCCCGTCGCCCTTCCTCTCTGAAATCCATAAAAATATATTTTTAAAAAATCCAAGCTTGGTTGTTTGTGCTGTCCTTATAGCCTCATGTTTCCCTCCCCTCTGCAGGCTTACCAGACTCACCACACTGCTGCAGCGGTTCTCAACCTGTGGGTCGTGACCCCTTTGGGGGTCAAACGACCCTTTCACAGGGGTCGCCTAAGACCATCGGAAAACACATATAAAATTGCATATTGTTTTTGTGATAAATCACTATGCTTTAATTATGTTCAATTTATAACAATGAAATTGGGGGTCACCACAACATGAGGAACTGTATTAAGGGGTCGCGGCATTAGGAAGGTTGAGAACCACTGGCTTATAGAGTCACCTCTCCATGAGTTTCAGTGGCCCTTCCTTTTGCCTGAAATGGCTAATCTGGGCTGATGTGTTGCCTAATCCCTTAGAGCACCATTTCCATTGTATTCTGGAGGTGTCCTCTGGGAGGGGGATGGCATTCAGAACGGTAACCGGTCTGGTGTCCCTGAAGTTGAACAAGGGTGCTCTTTGTTATGGTTCCTTTTCCTAACAGGTATATTTATTGGACTTTTGTCCCCTTAACACTTGGTTATTAGCGTCTTCCTTCAAAATTGTCATATTAGTTTTATGTGCTCACTTAACTTTGGAAATAAAGGTTTCTAAATTTCAGAAAACATAGTAATGTACCAACATCACATTTTCATTCCCATTCTCCCCATCTGAGGTTGTCAATTAAAACAACCCAGTGCAAAACAATTTTTTTAAACTACTTTTTTCAAACTCATATAAGTACTTAAATGTGAATGTCTATATCTATTACTTTGGACATTGTTTTTCTGAAAATGAGGTCCTATAATATAACTTCTCTACCATACCCTAGGCCAGTGATGGCGAACCTATGACACGCGTGTCAGAGGTGACACGCGAACTCATTTTTTTGGTTGATTTTTCTTTGTTAAATGGCATTTAAATATATAAAATAAATATCAAAAATATAAGTCTTTGTTTTACTATGGTTGCAAATATCAAAAAATTTCTATATGTGACATGGCACCAGAGTTAAGTTAGGGTTTTTCAAAATGCTGACACACCGAGCTTAAAAGGTTCACCATCACTGCCCTTGACTTTTCTATCTTACCTAACAATAGACAAACATGTAAATTGACCGTACCTTCGCTACATTAACCAGCCAATCAGGAGAGTATGCAAATTAACCCAACAAAGATGGCAGTTAATTTGCATATGTAGGCTCCAAGTGGTGGAGCAAAGCCTGACGGCCCCAGGGCCAGAGCAGCAGGGCTGGCTCTGGCCGGAGCCCGGCCAGAGCGAAGGCCTGGGTCCCGGGTGCCAGAGGCAAACCGGTCCCAGCAGCCAAGGGAAGGGAAGGCCTATTGCACGAATTTCTTCATGCAACAGGCCTTTAGTAGCTCTATATTAGTAGATACAACTCTTTCTTTTAAAGGGCTGCATTTAGAGTCATTGGGGGAACATTGAGAGTTAAATGTTAGGATGAACAAGTACCAGTGGGAAAAGGGCCAGTGACAGGTTCAAAGTAGAACGACGAGCCAGGAATTTAGAGCTTGGGAGAGCTCAGTCAGGGTGAGATCAGATGAGGAACATACAAGGAGGGTCCATGGCTTGGGTCTCTTGGTCAGTGGGCATGTACGCGGTGACTGAAGTGTCAGGCTGGTTAAGGGGCCAGACTTTCCTGCAGCTTAATAATCACTATTTTCAAGGGCCCATCCCTTGAATGCAGCATGATTTATTCAACTCTTCCCCTATGTAGGTTGTGGTAAGTTCCTGCCAACTTCTCCAGCTCTGTAACAAATATCCCTGTTATGTATCCGTAGGCTCTGCAGCTTTTGTCTCTGGAGAGTCCCAGCAGCAGGACCGCGAGGTGAAAGGCCATGCGTATATCAAATTTCTTCCTGTTGCCAGGCTATTCTCCAGAGTAGCTGCCACAATTCTCATTCCTTGGATATTTTCTCAACAGAATATACTTTTAAATTACATAGGTCACAATCTTGTCATTTTACACTGGTGCTCATGCTTTGACTTTGTGGATCAAAAGCCTAAAATCGAGGCTTTTTTACTAGAAAGAAAGCATAACAACCTGTTTTCCTGCTGACAAAATTATCCATGAAGCCAAAGGGGTTATAGTGATCGCCTTGGAACTTGGTAAAGGTTAATTTAATTAACTTCGGCAAAATAGGAAAGACTAGGAGATAATAGAATCTCAAAAGCCCTCCCAGGTAGGAGTGAGCAAGAGAACAAACCCAGCTAGCAATTCCAGGAGAACACCTGCTCCAGGTGACGAGTCATGGAACGAGGAGGCTCATTCACTAGGATAGTGGCAGTCAGAGCAGGTGGCACTAGAGAGCTCAAGGCTGAGCCCTATAGAGAAATACAGGAACAGAAGATACTTAGAGGCCTAGGAAGGCAGCAGGCAAGTGGTTGGCATTAGGCAGGTGGTTGGCATCAGGAACATTTGTTGGGCAGAAGCAAGGACCCAGTCATAAGACTGGGCAGCAGGGAACCCTGGATCCTGCGAGAGGCTCAGGCTCTCTAAATCAGACAGACCTGCTTTCAAATCCTGGCCCTGCTGCCCAGTAATTCTTTGACCTGGAATAAACTATTTCATCTTCATGAGTCTCAGTTTCTTTTCTTTTAAAAGATATGTTGTTGTTGTTTTTTTATTTCAGAGAGAGGAAGGGATAGGGAGAGAGAGATAGAAACATCAATGATGAGAAAGAACCATTAATCGGCTGCCTCCCGCACACCTGCTACTGGGTATCAAGCTCAAAGCCCAGGCATGTACCATGACCAGAATCGAACTGTGACCTCCTGGTTCACAGGTTGATGCTCAACCACTGAGCCACACCAGCAGGGCTCAGTGTTCTTTATCTGTATTGCATGTGAAGAACTTAGGCCATACAATACATAGATACAATGCTTGTTGGTTTTTCTAAGGGTGCTGACTTTTTCCTGGGACAAAGGGTTCATTAGTAGATGGCGTATGAAATGAGTTGATAGTTGTAAATCCAGCCTCCATCTAGTATGCCATGTTGACTTTGTCTTCCTGAGTAGCACTCCAGCTACCCCACTGGCATGGGAACTCTATCAAAATCTTAGTCCCCTTTCCTAGAACCTTCTACCAGTGTCTTCTGCTGGGAAGGTAGTTAGAAATATGATAGAAAACCTTGAGGCTATCATTTGCCTGACTTCAAGTAACACCAGTGCTTTTAATGCCCCGACTTAGGGGTCGCTTGCTGGATCATCCCTTTTCAAACATCTATTTCAAGTCACACTCTCCCTTAGTTCTGGTCTATCTCTTGCCTATTGACCTATTTTCATAAAGCCTCAAAAATGCTCCCCAATCAAGCATACCTGAGTTATGACACAAGGCAGAGAAGAGGCAAGACCAAAACCAGCCTATGATGCTGAATCTCAGAGTGTTGAATGTATATTCCTAGAAACCCTTTTACCTAATGATCTTGCTTGGTCCTCAGGTAAGAAGTGATCAAGCCTATACTTATGAGGCCATAGATATTGGGAACCATTCAGAGCTTGGCAATGTCAATGTTTATAATTGGGCATTTATTGCCTGAAGGGTATGTTATAGACCAAGTACTTCTTTGTTGTTGTTGTTGTTAATTTAAAGATTAAATTTTTATTTATTTATTTTCAGTTACAGTTGACATTTAATGTTATTTTATATTAGTTTTGGGCCAGCTATTACAAAGTGACCCGATAATTCTAGTATCCACTTGGTACCATACATAGTTATTACAATATTATTGACTATATTCGCTACGTTGTACTTTACATCCCCATGACTATTTTGTAACTACCTATTTTTACTTCTTAATCATCCCTTCACTTTTCACCCATTCCCACATCCCTCCTCCCATCTGGCAAGCCTCAGTTTGTTCTCTGTATCTATGAGTCTGTTTCTGTTTTGTTTGTTCATTTATTTAGTTCTTTAGATTCCACGTACAAGTGAAACCTTTTATTTGCTGTCTGACGTCTTTCACTTAACATAATACCCTCTAGGTCCATCCATGTTGTTGCAAATGGTAAGGTTTCATTCTTTTTTTATGGCCAAGTAATATTCCATTGTATGTATGGATCACTTCTTCTTTATCCACTCATCTATTGATGGCATTTGGGTTGCTTCAATATGCTGGCTATTGTAAATAATGTTGCAATGAACATGGGGGGGGCATATATCTTTTTTAATTAGTGTTTTGGATTTCTTTGGATATATATCTGGAAATGGAATTGCTCGGTTATAAGGTAGTTCTACTTTCAATTTGTTGAGGAAACTGCATACTGTTTTCCATAGTGGCTGCACCATTCTGCATTCCCACCAACAGTGCATAAGGCTTACCTTTTCTCCACAACCTCGCCAATACTTGTTTGTTAATTTATTGATTATAGCCACTCTGACTGGTGTGAGGTGATATGTTATTGTAGTTTTAATTTACATTTCTCGGACGATTAGTGGCATTGAGCATGTTTTCCTATCTCTATGGGCCATCTGTATGTCCTCTTAGGAGAACTGTCTATTCAGGTCCTTTGCCCATTTTTAAATTGGATTGTTTGTGGGTTTTTTTGGTGTTGAGTTGTATGACTTATTTATACATTTTTAATATTAACTCCTTATCAAATGTATCATAGGCAAATATCTTCTTCCATTCAGTAGGCTGTCTTTTTGTTCTGTGGATAGTTTTCTTTGCTGTGCAAAAACTTTTTTAGTTTGATGTAGTCCCATTTATTTATCTTTTCTTCTGTTTCCATTGCCTGAGGAGGAGACATATCAGAAAAAATATATATTGCTAAGATAAATGCCCAAGATTTTACTCTCTCTGTTTTCTTCTGAGAGTTTCATGGTCACGAATCTTACATTTAAGTCTTCAATCCATTTTGAGTTTATTCTTTTATATGGTGTAAGGTGTATAACTAAGCACTTCTTGAACTGGTTAGACTGAATTGATTCTAATGTTTGGAGAACAAGAAGGTATTTCGCAGGAAAGTATATTATGAGTTTCTGTGATTTGTTATGTTAGCAGCAAACAAAAAAATCAATACAATAAAAAGTGCACACACCTGCTATTGTCTGCTCAGAATACATTTTCTGTTCTCCAGGCAACTGCATCTCAATGTTTCTTTGAAACTCTGCTTTCCTCTACCTGTAAGTCCATGACATTAACAGGTAACTTAAGTGTAGCCAATCGGCATATTTCAGTTGCTAGTTATGGCATTAGCTCAACAGTGAACTGATCCCATGAAGTTCAATCCCAGAACTTTCACTGGCGCTATTAGGAAAGAGACTCTCTCTTTTTGCTATGGAATTTTAGCTGGTAGGACACAAGCCTGAAGGTACTGCTGGTCATCTTGCCAAGATATGGGAGGAGTCTACTTCCCTAAGCTGTGCCTAAAGCCACATTGCCTCTGGACTATTTAGCTACACGAGCCATCCAATTAGTTGTTTCACTGAAGCCAGTTTCTGCTGTATTCCTGTTTCTTGCCATCAAAAGGTTCCTGACTTTGAGATGGGTGCCTGATGTTTTTGAGATCCAAAGCTAAAGTTAATGCTATTGGGCTGAAGACTCTTCCAAATTGTTATAAATACAAATAACAAATCTGAGGAATGAATGTGGGTCCTGCCCATCATTGAGAACAAAAGAATTCTGAACTAGAAATGTAACACCTCTTCCAGCATCAAGAGTAACATACTATGTAGCAGAAAGAATCTACCAGATTGTAAATTTCAGTGGTATTACTAGCACCTTTGAGCATTGCAAGTAAATGTTATAAATGCATCTGAGATCAGGTGTTTAATCAGATATTTCTAGAGTCCCTTCCAATTCTTTATTTGTATACAAACCATGTAGACAGTGGGGTGTGATTTGGTTTGTGCCAGTGTCATCACATGGGGAAGGCTGAAAGGGAGCCCTGGACAGTCTGAGTGACCTGATATTGTACACGTTCATAGGTTTTGGGACCAGGCAGACATGGATTTGAATTCTGGCTACATGAGTTAGGAAATTTACTTAACCTCAGCCTTTCAGTTTTGTCGTTTGTAAAATGGGGACAGCAAACCTACTTCACTGTTAAAGACCGAGTAAAATACCATGTGCTAAATCTACTTTGATGTGTAGAATTTTAGTTCTTGTTTTAAAGTTCTACGAAAATGACTTAGTTATAAATAAAGGTTCTTGAATGACCTGCTAGGTTTTTGTGTAAATGGCTCTCTCATTCGAACCCAGAATGACTCTTTTTGCTACATGTTTTGCACACAAGACTCCCTTTCTCTCCAAACTGGTATATTTTTGAATGTTTTGAGTTAAATTTATGTAAACAAAATAAGTGGCAATGATGGCAAACTGAGGTTTATCAAAGACTAATTTGGGGAAAAAATGCATACCTTTGGCTCTTTATTTTTGAATGTTTTGAGTTTAGATTTATGTAAGCAAAATAAGTGGCAATGATGGCAAACTGAGGTTTACCAAAGACTAATTTGGGGAAAAAATGCATACCTTTGGCTCAGGTTGAGAAAACAGCCATTTAAAATGCAGACACTAAGACCATTGGAAAGAGAGCTGAGGTATTTGTAATGCATAATGTTGAAATAATATATGTATGTTATGTCGATTTCACTACTGAGGGGATGCTTTGCTTTGTGATATGCTCTATGTTTTTTAAAGGTTTTGTACTGTGAATTATAGACGATACCAAAGTATTTGCTGAGCCCCCAATAGTGTTTCTTTTTCCCCATTTGATTTTTATTTTTGTAGGAAATGCGTGTTTTGATGGTGCTGAAGCCACAAATCTCTCTTGATGGTGCCCTGTTGGTTTTACTAAGTGGGAGCCAGAGCTGGCTTCCACTGACCGTTCTGGAATGTTAAACAGCATTGGAAAATGTTCAGTTGTTCGATAACCCACTAGTTTCCCCAAAGCTCCTCTGGGAGGCCGAGAATTAACCAGGCTTCCCCTCTTTTTCACACTCCAAGGGGAATATGCTAATTAACTATTAACTTTACAGCAATGGCTTAACATTCTGTTTCTTCTAATTCACAATCCACTCAGGAACCTGTGCACAAGCTCTGGGTAAACTGATTTCATTCCATCAGGAATCCTCACCCAGGAGCACTGCCCTGACATGGTGAGAGTGAGTGAAGGGGGGCTCCCAATCCTCCCCACTTCAGGGGCCTGCCTGGTACCTGGCACATCAGAGGGCCTCAAGGGATGATTGTGGAATCAATGAAAAAGAGCCACCACACTTCTCTGCCATAATGTGTCTGCTCACAATACGTCCAAATTGATTTACACTGAGGGAGATGGAAAGTAACGTTGTGTCTGGGAAAACGTGAATCGGGGCCTGTTAAGTTTTTCTAGTAAAGCCCCGTGATGTATCTGCAGGGACAGGTCTCAGGAGGCTATGAGTCAGGAACATGGTGCTTTTCCTGGATGGCAAGACAGCACCAAGTTCCTTCCGGGACTTGCATTTTTCCCCCTGGGAGCTTGATGTCACTATTTTTTATTCTTCCCACTCATTCCTGACCCTCTAATGCTCATCAATTTGTTTTTAAAATATATTTTTATTGATTTCAGAGAGGAATGGAGAGGGAAAGAGAGAGATAGAAACAACAATGATGAGAGAGAGAGAGTCATTGACCGGCTGCCTCCTGCACGCCCCACACTGGGGATCAAGCCCACAGTCCAGGCGTGTGCCCTGACAGGGAATCGAACTGGGACCTCCTAGGTCATAGGTCAATGCTCAACCACTGAGCCAGGCCGGCTGTGCTGTTCATCTGTTGTTGTTGTTTTTTAAATTTGGTCTTATGGTCTTTATATTTATGTTAATATAAATATTTCAGGTATTGGATCTTTTATTTTTAATAAATCCTGCTCAGATACATTAAAAAGTCACTATAAGCTTGTCCCATGTCTATTCAGAGCCACACAAATTTGTCCTTTTTTTCAGGTGGACTGGAAGCATATGTTCTGTCGATGGCTGCTATTGTTGACCAACTTTCTCTGGGCTGGCTATTTTGTGTACATTTTCTTTCTGAGTCCTTATCACAAGCCCATGGGACAACTCTGAGACTTTATTTTCATTTTGTAGATGAGAATATGAGGGTTTAGATGTAAAAGGTCTTTTCAGTTAAGAACAGGATTTTGGTCTTTAACAGAGATGAAAGGAAATAGAAGCAGATAGAGTGATATGTCTGGACAACACAGAACTAATCACATCATATGGTTAATTTTTTTGTTAATCCTCACCCAAGGATATTTTTCCATTGATTTTTAGAGAGAGTGGAAGGGAGGGGGAGAGAAACATCCATGCGAGAGGGACACATGGATTGGTTGCCTCCTGCAGGGCCCCAACCGGGGATGGATCCTGACCGGGATCAAACCCAGGACCCTTCAGTCCATGGGCCGATGCTCTATCCACTGAGCCAAACTGACAGGGGCTATGGTTAATTTTTTATTTATGATTAAGATGTTTCATTATGAATGTATTTAAGTGCATTTATTTTACAATCCTATAAATATCTCTGAGCCACCCCAGGGTCTTTTGTAGTGGTGTTTAGGTCATTTGATGTTTTAATGCCCTTGTCCCCCTTTCTTCCTATGTTACCACTTACTTTATAAAATATTTAGGTCTCAGCTCAGATGTCACCCTTCTGACATACCTTCTATGGTGATTCTAAACCCTACCATGACTCTCTATCCCAATGTCCTATTTCATTTCCTTCATAACTTTTATTACTATTCAAATTCCTACTTTTTATTTGTTTATATCCCTAATTAGAATAGGAGCTGCTTTAGGAAAACAGTCCTTATTTATCTTAATTCAACTCTGCATCCCCAGGCCCTAGAACAGTGCCTGGATGAAGTAAGGTATGTTGTGCAAGACGCAGACTGAGGTAAATGGCATGACTCTGATCTTTACATAGTGAGGGATTGGATTGGCAAGGGCAAGGCACAGTCACCATAGAAGATGCATGGCAGCACTCCCTTTTTGCCAGCTGCTGTGTGGTTCTTCCAGCTCAGCCCACTAACGTGGGTATAATTAGCTTTTATGGTCTGCCTAAACCAGTGCCCAAGACTCAACATGAAGCGATCTTTATCTGGTCCCTACAGGCATTGCTGGTTTGTATGAAACCAGAGCAGCCTCAGTAGGCTCTCATCACTCCTGCGACATTAAATCAACCTGAACGGATCCTGGGGATTTCTGTTTCCATGTAGGCTTGTCGATTGCTTAGAAATGACCTAACTCCCTGCAAATGACTGCATGTACTTAACCAGATTAAACCCTGCTATTCACCAGGCACTACACTAATTGTTTTAATATCACATAAGTTCATCAGATCTAGAAATAGAGGCTATTACTATCCTCATTTTTCAGATGAGGAAGCTGAAGCTCATGGTCTGAGGATGAGCTTAATGGACATTGGCAGGACCTTGGTTTAGAAATTAAGAAAGAAGTCAAGTTGAATAATATTTAAGTTGCGATAAATGGAAGTTTGATGCAAATCAATTTTTGGAAAGAGTTCATCTTTATTGACTTGAATTATGTATGTACTTTGGAGACAGACAGATGTGGATTCAAAGCCTGGCAGATCCTTAATAGCTATGTAACTTTCGGTGTTTTTTTATGTTTTTAAGAGTTAATGTGGATTTTAATACCTATCGCACACAATTTTGCAAGAACAGCTAATTCAGTGGCCGGCACATAGGATGGAGGGCAAATCATGATTCCCTTTTCTTTAGGTATTATGGTTGAGAATTTTTTTGGTCATGAAGCTCCCCCCCGCCCCCCTGTATTTTATGCTCTCCCAGTAGTTATGTTAAAATTATTTCTCTTCTTTTTATTTCTGGCCTCAGGTCGAGTTTAAGATCTTATTCTTTTAAGATTTGTGCATCATTGCTCTGGAAAAAATCTCTTGGCCATCCAAGTAGCGGTTAAAGTTTGCTTTTCTCCTCCACTGAATCTTCCCAGACCTCATTTCTGACCATAGTCTTTGTGTAATGGCTTACATTTCACCACCGTTACCTTTTCATGAGTCTGTGTGATAGCTTCCTTTGATGTTACCCTACAAGAGTTTCCCTCAAACCATATTTTTGAAAAGTTGGGACATAAGAGTTTGAGAGAATATTTTTATTACTTTAGGAAATCTGGATTGCTTTCGAATTATTTTTTATAGTCCTTGTGTAGAAACATTTGTGGTAAGAAGTAAAAATACAAATATGAAGTGACTTAGTCATGGCCTATATTAATAATGAACATGAGGGCCATTAACTTGGTTGGAACATTTGAATCTGAGAGTGAAACTATTCAGCTAAAACCAGCTAGCTCCATGAGTACAAACGGGACAAGAAGCTCCCTCAAATATGAGAGAGATGATGTAAAGGCAGTAACATGTGAATTGTCTATAACATGTCTCTTGGAATAAGATCACTTTCTTTACACTTGACAGGCTACATCTAATGAAATTACCCACAGTTTGTATTGTTTGAAAGGCAAACAAGCTGGATAGCTTGCATATTTGTCACAGATATTTCAGGACATGGTTGCAAAATCATAATTAGCTTACTCCTCTTTTTGCAAACTTTGTCTTTCCCTTATTTTTGAAAGCTTGGCTTCCAGGCCATTTCTGTATGGCCCAAATCACCTCTGACTTATGAGGGGGTGCAAAAGGCTGCCATAGGCACTAGAAACCTAAGTCCTCTAATCCTTCTGACTCCATACCACCTAAAGCTGCATTCCTCCACCAGGGTCCTGCATTCTGTGCTTGGGTGATATTGTGACTAGAGTTGGCTTTGAGGCAAACCCTTGCATCTGTGCAGGAAGAGAACTGCTAAAAAGCACTAATGATCTCCTTTCATTGGTGGTGGGTTAGCACTATTATTCCCATTTTACAGATGAGAACACTGAAGCATATAGGTGTGAGTAAATCACTCTGAGATGTTAAAAAAGTAGGTCACGCTGTTGGTAAGCTGCAAGCTAACGGCTCAGACTCAGGGTGACCAGCTGTCCCAGTTTGCTCAGAACTGGGGGGCTTCCTGGGATGCAGGAATTTTGGGGCTAAAACAGGCAGTTCTGGGCCAACCAGAATGGTCGGTCACTCTAGTCCAGTGGTTCCAACCTTCCTAATGCCGCGACCCTTTAATGCAGTTCCTCATGTTGTGGTGACCCCCAATTTCACTGTTACAAATTGAACATAATTAAAGCATAGTGATTAATCACAAAAACAATGTGTAATTATATATGTGTTTTTCGATGGTCTTAGGCGACCCCTGTGAAAGGGTCGTTTGACCCCCAAAGGGGTCGTGACCCACAGGTTGAGAACCGCTGCTCTAGTCTCTGAATTTAGAAACTCTGTACTCTTCATCTTTTTGCTTAAGACTCTAAAATATTTAGCTCCTCCTAAAATACATAGCTTGCCATATTCCCCTGTCACCCCCACTCACCCGCTCCCCTACTTCTTCTACCAGCTGAATGGGCAGACTGTGCTCACTGTCGCATTTGCCTGTGAGACCACTTACCCTCTTTTCTGGGCCCCAGGCTATTGAAAGCCTTACAGCTCAGTGTCTCTGTGGTTTCCTGGGCCTCTAACCTTATTGGATTTCCAAGCAGAAAATAGTCATCTTCATCCTTGGTGAGCATTGTTGAGAAACTCAACAATTGCCCTGATTTCAAAGATGACAAGGTCTATGAACATCACTGAGCATTCAAATCCCTCCTTCCAGATTCTCTGATGCTTTCATGATGGTTTCTGTTGACCTCAAATCAGGCAGCCTTAGCTGCTCTTGGCGAGTTCTCTCATCAGAGGAGGATCCGGATGGCAAAGGCTCCTGGCACTTGCTGTTACTGGCCACACTCTTCTTAGCAAGGACGTCTCCATTTTGTTGATCTTATTATCTATCTGTGGCAGCCTGAGAGAGAGCAATTGCTTTTAGTGGCTTCTTTGGCTGATGGTAACAATCCTCCTAACATCAGCTGTTCTAAGGGTTTGCTGGAGTCTTTTGCTTCTTCAGAAAGTTCCATGCTTCTGCTATAGCTGATAACTGAGTTTGATCCTTAGTAGGTGCTGGAGTTCTTGTTAGATTCTCTAGTGAAAACCATGGTGCTTTACCATGGTCCCAGGCAGTGGTATTCACTGCCCATCATTACTCATTACTCATTACTCATTACTCATTACTGGGTCATAAATAACGTAGTGTGTTAAGACCAGTCATTTTGAAAAAGAGAAATGTAAAAAAGCTAGAGAAGAAAAATAGAAAATACATTGTATGTGGTAAGAATTGGTATTGTTTTGTAAAATTTTACATCATTATTCTATATTTATTTGTGTGTGCCTACATACATACACATATACACACACATATACACACACATATATAAAAATAAAAACTTGCCATAAAAATGTATTCCTTAATGACTTAGATTACAATCAGTAAAAAGCTCCTAGAAAGATTTTTGTAGAAAAACATCACACTCTTTCTTATTGTTCGACATTGCAAACAAACAAAATGTTCAGCTAGAGGAGATTATATACTCCATGCGTATCATATCTACAACATTGATTGTTGTATCCTCCAGAGCTTAACATTGAAGCATCATACAGAGTCAATAAATATTGTTGGCTATTATTCTGGCTGTGAGATTAAATTCCCTCTGAAGCATCCACATGATAGAATTTACTGCAGTTCTTTAAGTGGTTTCCAGTAATTTTGTAAACATAGGAGAAATGTTTATAATATAATGTTAAGAGAAAATATGTTATATAAGCTTATATATAGTTATATGTACACTATATGTAAAAGATTTCAAGGAAAAACTCCAAAATGTTAATTTGGCTATCTCTGATTAGTAAGATTATTAGTGGTTTAAAAATCCTTCATTATTCATTTTCTACAATGAATAAGTCTTACTTTTTATAATTAAAACAATTTTTGAATCCTTTGATATTGCAAATGTACTCAAAACCACATGGCATCCTAGACTGAACTGCCCCACATGTTCTTTCTTGGGGCCTATGGTGAAGAAAAATTCCACTGACTCACCCTTGTTGGAAGAGAATTTGAAATACACAGTCCAGAAAGGGACCTCTTAAGGGCATATTCACTCAGCCAATAAAAATGTATTAAACTCCATCTTTGTGGGAACCATTTAGCCAGGCTCAAGGGATTCGGAGATTAATGGAACATGGTCTCTATTCCAGGATTTCACAGCCTAACGGGGAAGAAAACTAGGAAGTAACTAATTCTTGTACTCTTGTAAGTGTTAAGATACAGATATGAGTCTGTGCTATGGGCAATGAATTCTGAGCTCATCACTCTCTTTTTGTAAGATCCTAAACTCCACACTAATTTAGAGGCTTGAAAAGCATTCTAAGTTTCTCTTCCCATGTTTCTCCCTGTATCCCTAAGCCATGGGGTAAGCCTTGCAAATCAAGTCCCAGTAGCAAAGGTGGTGGGTCATCTCACAGTCCCTCAAGTGGAGCTAGAGACAGTATAAATGGAGTGGTTAAAACATCAGTTTGGGATTTAGCATACAGCGATGTAGCTTATAATTTCACGGCTCTATGACTCAGGCAAGCCACTTACTTTATCTAAGTCTCATTTTTTCATATATAATGGGATAAGGATATCAACCTCTTAGTGCTATGGGGATGAAAGCACTTAGCATGGTCCCTGGCACACAGTAGGGCTCATTATATGATAACAATTGTAATTCTGGTTTTTGATGTTTCCAAACAAAGCTAAGCTGATGTTTCTCTTCTGATAATACAGGCACCAAAAAAGTTCAGGTTTCTTATAAATTATTTTTTAATACAGCATATGAATTTTGCCCGAGAGGTTGCATAGATTAATAGATGGAGAATTGAGAAATATCTTGAGAAACTGACAACTGGGAAAGTCTCATGTGTATTTTAATTAAGTTTCAGATAAGATTTTGGTAGAAGTTGACTACCCATGAGTATTTGCTGGGTGGAGGCTACTGAGAGGTAATCATTTCAAGAAAGGAGGAGCCGTTATGGTAGACCAACCTCTTTCTGGACTTCTGTTTAACCTGAACATGCTGCTGATTCCATTGTTCCCGTACAAGAGCCCACCTTCTGTCACTTTGCCACAATTCTGAACGCTTGTGTCTATATCTCTGGTCTGAAAAGATGAATGCTTACACACCATAAGCAAACAAACAAGTAAAAGATAGAAACTTGACATTTTGAAAAAAAAAGTTTCCTTCTTTAAACAGCTCTAAATCTATGATAGAATGTTCGTTTTCCTCCTAGTCCAATGCTGACTCATTTCCACAAGAATTTGTATTAATCAGGTGCGAGTGAAAAGTGCAGAGGTATTTCAGCTTTAGCAAGGACTTGACCTGAGAGACCAAACGATGCCACCAGGAAGCGCTCTCTCTGCCTTTCTAAGCTACTTTCCTTTGTGCTACCATCATGCCAAGGCAAGCTTTCTCCAAGGACTGGAGAAAATAAGACTGAACAACAGCTTCACACTTAGCTTCCAGTTTAGCAGCTGCTATGAAAAGTGGGTGATCTTTCCTGATAGCAAAAGTCTTTGGACTGACTATGATTGGCGCAGATTGGAGTTGGCAGGTGTGCTTAACCAGAAAAGGGGAGGCGTTATCCTATCTGATCCTCAGATGAGAATGGATGCTGCTCAGGCAAAAACAAAAACAAAACACATCTCCCACTAACAAAAACAAAAGCGAATGCTTATGATATTATTAATTCAATGCCTTTATTTAAAATAAAGATAACATTTAGACTAATGGCACTCACACAGGGACCTTTCTCTTTTGTTTATGACTTTACTCACTGACATCTTCCATTGCTCATTCTATATGGATGACTCCGATTGTACTCCATACTGAACCTCTCTCCCTGACTCCAGGGCCAAATATCTCACCGCTGTTTTGACACCTCTAGCTGAATGTCACACCCTCATCTCACTCAGAAATTAACCTCTCTTTTGCTCCCACACATACATACACAGACACACAGGCATTCGAATATATATGTGTGCATCTGTGAAAGAGAGAGCTGATTTGTGTGAATACTTAGTATTTCTTAAAGTACATTGTTGACATGTAGCTGTTTAAATGAAGCAACATTGCCATATCAACTGATTCACTGGTAAAAATTAACAAGCCAATCTATGGGCTGATGAAAGGCAATCATTAGGGTTTGGTGCTAACAAGCAATGAGAAACAACATACTTTTCTGCTGGGTCTTCAATAAGAAAATCTGCCAACCTATTTCTGTTGAACCTGGACATGCTGCTGATCCCATGGACAGGAAGGTTCCATGGTGTCACCCTGGCCCAAGCACTGGCAGGTGAACCTGCTAGGACCACAGATGAGTCAGCTGGAATGGAAATGCCAATGAGACAGAAGTTTACTCCTGGTCTTCGCTGTGATTATAACAGTGTACATATTTAGGTTGGCGAGTTTTCAGTATGAAAATGTCTTGTCTCCTGTGAATCTTCAAGGGTATGGCCCTGAGAAGGAAGATGCCAAGCTGAAGAGCTTAAGAACAAAGATTGAAATGGAAACTTTTTGTCGTGAGAATTCTCTATAAAAATAGCAATTTTTGCCCTAGCCAGTTTGGCTCAGTGAATAGAGCATCAGTCTGTGGACTAAAGGATCCTGGGTTCAATTCCAGTCAAGGGCACATGCCCTGGTTGTGGGTTCAGTCCCCAGTAGGGGGTGTGCAGGAGGCAGCCGATCAATGGTTCTCTCTTATCATTGATGTTTCTATCTCTCTTTCTCTCTGAAATCAATAATACACACACAAACACACAGACATATATAGCAATTTTGAAGGGGATTATTTTGTAGTGCTCTTGTTTTTTTAATTTCTTAAAATGAAACCTAAAAACATATTTTTATAGGTCTTAAGCATTTTGACTTTTAATCTGTATTTTGTTTAAACTCTGGTCTAACACTGAATAGAGAATGAGGAAAGACAATTACCAAGATAAGGGTATTTTCCTTCCTTTAGAAATAGTGTTGCCCACGGCCAAGCTCATCATCTCTAAGCAAGACCAACTCTTTTCTCTTGGTTTCTTGTTTTTGTTCAAAGCCTGATGATTTTCCAAATGTTGTTTGCCTCTGTCTCAGCAGAGTGGTCTAATATTGATCGTACTTTTGTTTATGAGTATGTGATAAGGGAATTAATCATGTCTGTGCTTCAAATGGTAAGACATTTACTTCTTAGTGTTTGATTTTCTTCCACTTATAATTTTCACACTTAGGAAAATTTGTCACTGGCAAGATATCTGGTAATAGTACAACTTTGAGGCCCTTTGACCTTCTAAGGATACTGGGGGGCTGAGGGAATGAGGAAAAATGGTTGCTTATACTCCTGATGATTTGAGTTCAGAGAGGGAAAAAGTTTTACTAGTAATCATGAACAATTTAAGTCCACGGGAAGAACTCTAGAGAATGAAAATAGCATACTTAAAAAAATGTTTCCGCTGCTTTTGTTTCAAGAGGTGCTTCCAAGAATCAGGTAAAAAGCAATTTTTACCCAACTTTATAAATATTGTGTTAATAGTATTATAGTAAGAGGGTAATTTTCCTTTTGTAATGGCTTTTAATACTGCTCTATTACATTCTCTAAGAACTTTCCTTGTGATGGTTTCATTTATTTCTTAGCTCTTGGGGCCATTGAAGGTTTTTGCTCTGGCTGTAAAGCATGGCACTTAAACGTGCACCGCGGCCTCCCTATAGTTTCTCGTCTACATTCTCAATGTCAACTCTCAGCCTCTCTCTTATTTATAAGCCTTTTGGCTTAGCATTGCTATTGCCAATCCTGCTACAGAATTTTGCTGATGTTGGAAGTCACAATTGTTAACTCAGGAAAAGACATTGGTAGAAGTTCTGACAGTTCAGATAGACTTCATGCCAGAGCAATGTGCTTAGACCTAAAGTGTTCGATGAAAACTGTAGGTGGAACAAAGGACACAGTTTTAAGTTCAAGAAAGACCTGTTTGCATCACTTACTTGTGAGGAACTTGACAGTATCAGCCCCAAATAAGGTTATGGGCATTCAAGGGGTTGGTAGCAGAACAGGTAGGTGTCTGCCCCTTCATGAGCTGGGTAACTGGCACCATAGTATTCCAGGCCTGAAGACCTTCTTTAAGTCAATTGGTAGAGTGGCTGGTGGCCCATTTCACTACAGTGCATTTGGTTCTTGTTGTCATGTTTTGCCTGGTCTCTCATTATGTCATAGCTGCACAAATACAGGTTTTCCAAATGGTCTCCTTGCCTTCCAACTGACTCTAACCAAATCTATAGTTTGCATGGCTGACCAAGTTATCTTTTCAATAATATCAAATCAGTCATCCAATCATTCAAGGTTTACTTAACTTTATAGAGCACCTATGAAGGCCCTTGTGACAAGTCTAGAGGGGGGAGACAGGTTTGTACACAGAAAATTACAAGACAATGTGATATGAGTTCTATCTGTTAAAGCTTTTTCATGCTTCTCCATTGTTAAGAACAGGAGTTTAAGTTCTTCCCCTAAAATAAAAGATTCTTCACATTAGAATCCACTTTACTGGCATAGCCTCATCTCCAGACCCTTCCCCCCATGTGAACCCTATGTGTCAACCACATAAAATGTGCTGATGCTCCTGGGACCACCACCATTCCCCACAGCTGGCGAATTCCTACACATTCTGCCGGACTTAGCTCATGTCATTATCTCCTTTTTGACTGTGACCGCATAACTCCAAAGCAGTTAGTCATTCACTCCTTTGGGCCCTTGTGGACATTTTTTATATGTCTCTTTTTTCTCATGGCTCATGAAATACCTTATTTTATGATGATATCCACTCAATTGTGAGATTCTTGAAGGCAGAAGTATGCTTATGCCTTTTATTTTCCCAGGGTTTAGTTCAATGCCTGGCACACACATGATGCATAATACATTTTTTTTGAATGAGTAAATGAATGAATGAGTGAATGAACTATGAAGCCGCATTTGGAGTTATCATTGGATTTTTTTTTTTTACAGTGAACACACTGTTGAAATACTCTGTACTGTTAAGCAATTATCTTCTGGTAGAACACCTGGTAAAAATCTATAACTATGTTGGCCAACAACTCAAAGTGATTAGTGCAACCAATTTACTGCAATTAGAAGGAGGACCACACTCCATAGAATTTAAAAGGTACATTGATTACACACCTGTACAGCATAAAAAAGATTATGACTATTGCAATAATCATGAAAGCATATCTCTTTCACTAATTAGTTAAATAGGTTACCGACATTGGTATCTTATAAAAACAGAGTCAGATAAAGGCAAAAGGTTAAAAGCAGGCTATAGGAAGGACATTTGAGAAGAATCACCAAGACAAAGAATTTTTTAAAGAAGATAATATAATTCCACATCCACTCACACTAATATAATCATGTTCATGTCTCGTAGGGCATTTTTAAAGTTAACAGAGGAAGCCAGGTTAGAGATCACATTTCATGAAAAGCAATGTGCATACAGCTTTGCTTTGGAGTGGAGGGTTCATCCGTTTAGGGTAGTGGTTGAGAGCCTCAGTCTAGATGCAGTGTCATTGGGTGTGAGTCCAGCTCTACCTGCTATATAATTTTAGAAAAGTTATATAACCTCTCTGTTTCTCAATTACCTTATCTATAAAATAAGGATAATAACACCTATCTCATAGGATTATTGAGAGGATATAAACTAGTAAGCTTTCAAAAACACTAGCTTTTATTACTGTTTATCAACTTCCTCTTTGGGCTCTTATTATATCCCATCTTTACCATTTTTAGCATGTGTTCTCACTAGCACTTGGTACTATTTTTTCAATAATTGTATTTTTTCCACATGTTCCTATAAAGTTTCTAATATCTGTATCTTTCATGTGTTCCATAAAATTGCTACATCCAAGCTATTGGCATTTTTTTTAAATCTGGGAAATGGTAATGATCAAGAGTAGCTGCATGAGAAACATCAAATCCATTAGTAACCAAGGTCAGAAGAAGATTGCAACCTTTTATTTTTATTGTTTGCTGTAGATTGCTCAGAAATCCTTTATGTTGCCTACAAAGGCTGTGAATTAGCTGTTATCACTGAATTTAGGGCTAAAGTAAGCAAATTTAATTGTGACTGAGTTAACAAAAGCTAAATACTTAGGAACATTATTCAAAGTTTCTCTGTAATGATGATTATATTCCTGGGCCTCATAATTAGGATGGGGTACAATAATTATTGTATCGATTAGAGCTCTACCCTGCTTTGGTTTGACAATCAGAGCCAAAGACATAGCAATCTTCTTTCAAATGTATGAGAGGTCTGTTCTACTGAATGACTCACTACAACATTTTAAAAAATTTCTTTTATGATCAAACTTGAAAAATAAATATTAAGATGGTAAAGAGTTGCTAAAAATAAAATAAATTGATGAATGCCAACAAAACAAGGATTTATACATATTAGGAAATATAAATTAAGACCTTGGATCTTAGTACTTACTATTTTGATTTGAAACATTGAGCTGTGGACTATGTACTGCTAGTATATTAGACAGCTTTAGTCCATTTTAGGTTGGCTGTTTATGCCCAATTTTAAACGGGTTATTTATGCAAAATTAGCAAAAGAAAAAAAAAACCTAGCAGGATAACTTATTTTAATTGTTATTTTATTTTAATTGTTGTTAACTAGCCACATTTCAAAATTATTTTCTATAATAACTTGTGACTAAAGATACTAAAGGACTTTCTATTTGAGAATACCATGAGAGAATATGAGGAGGGTAAGATAAGGAAAGACACATAGTGTCTAATATTTGTGGAATCAGGAATAAAAATGTGCTTCGAATGGAATATAAAGTATCATCATAGTGTTTGCAACCAACAGGGATCATCATAAACAAAAAGCTGTGTCAGCTGTGTCTTGGATAAAGTTATTGTCTTATAAAAATCAAGTGAATAAATGAAAAATAAATGGATACATTTTAAAGTCTAAGTTTTGATGTGATATCTATGCATAGCTCTATTGAACAGGTCTTACATTGAGAAATCAGTCGATCAAAAATGAGTTTTAGGAAAAGATGGAGGATTAAATATATGCATCAACATTTAGTCCCTAAATTCCTACTCAATAATAATAACAACTACATGTTAAAGGCTACATGAGTCAGCTTTTGCTGCATAACAAAAATACCACAAAATGTAGTGGCTTAAAACAACAACCATTTATTTAGCTCATAATTCTGTGGATCAGCAGTGTGAGCTGGGCTCAAATAGCTGATGTATCTGGTGTCAGCAGGATTCCTTCAGGCAGCACCAGGTCAAGATCAGCTTTGCTGATCTTGGCTGGCCTCTCTCATCTCTGGGGCCTCTACCAGGACCATTGGGCTGACTCTGGATACCATCCTCCATCAGGCCAGACTGCGCTTGTTCCTATAGAAAAGGAGGGTTTCTCAAGAAAGTAGCAAAGGCCCTAACCAGTTTGGCTCAGTGGATAGCAGTGATGGCGAACCTATGACACGTGTGTCAGAGGTGACACATGAACTCATTTTTTTGGTTGATTTTTCTTTGTTAAATGGCATTTAAATATATAAAATAAATATCAAAAATATAAGTCTTTGTTTTACTATGGTTGCAAATATCAAAAAATTTCTATATGTGACACGGCACCAGAGTTAAGTTAGGGTTTTCCAAAATGCTGACATGCCGAGCTCAAAAGGTTCACCATCACTGTCCTAGGGTAAGACTTCCCTAGGTAACAATATTGCATAGGTAGCACTTAAGAGGCACCTTAAAATATTAACTAATTAGTTAATTAATTCTTCATAGGTATTCTTCCTAAGACAGCCCTTGACTAGCAGGTTTGTCCTTAGTCAAAAGAG
The DNA here is from genome assembly GCF_000412655.1 of Myotis brandtii. Lineage (NCBI taxonomy): Eukaryota > Metazoa > Chordata > Mammalia > Chiroptera > Vespertilionidae > Myotis > Myotis brandtii. Next base: position 7,261,956 of record NW_005370223.1, read on the forward strand.
CCCCCCCAACCCACCGGCCCAGCTGGCGTGGCTCAGTAGTTGAGCGTCGACCTATGAACCAGAAGGTCAGGGTTCAATTCCCAGTCAGAGCTCGGTCAGGTTGCAGGCTTGATCCCCAGTAGGGGGCATGCAGGAGGCAGCCAAAGGGCATGTACCTTGGTTGCGGGCACATCCCCAGTAGGAGGTGTGCAGGAGGCAGCTGGTCGATGTTTCTCTCTCATCGATGTTTCTAACTCTCTATCCCTCTCCCTTCCTCTCTGTAAAAAATCAATAAAATATATTTTAAAAAAAAGAAAGTAGCAAAGCCTATCCAAACGAGAAGCTGCAGTCTAATCACAAAGAAAACATTTACATACCGATACTCATACACATGCACATACATATACAACCTATTGTAACATACATAATACATGTATATATACATAATGCATGTATATGTGCATATAGTAATTTATATTTATAAATATAAATCTCAGCTTCTAACTGGTATTTGACATTCTTTATTTTTCTGGTGGAAGTATGAAAGATGATAATCATCCCTTTGCAGTTGAACACGGGTAGGGAGGAGAGGCTACAGGAATTAGTGGTTCCTTTGTGTAAAATCGAAGCAAAGAGAATACAGGCCTTCTGGGGCGATAGTGGCAGAATTTATAAATGAGCTGTGGTTGGACTAACAGTTCTGTTTACTGTTCCTTGGGTCCTACATCTGTCATGGGTGATGACAGATGTGTGATATGTCTATTGAATATTGTATCTTCTCTCTTAAGGTCAGAGCTTGTGTCATACCCACTTATTCCCAGAATGACTAAGAAGCAAAAATTCAATCTCATGGCATTTCTGGAGCTGGATGACCTGGGAAGTTTAGGCTTCCTGTTTGGATTGGCTTTGCTACTTTTCCCCTGAAATTTTATCAACACTAGGAGCATCCTATCTGGAGAGAAGGAAGGACTCGCTCTTTGGCAATGAATCTGACACTGAGTTAAAAAAATAAAACTTATTTTTGCCCATTGAAAAAAGAACCTTTAAGCACACACAAAAAGGAGTAGCATAAGAGAAAATTAAAACTAGATGATGCTGTTAACTGTCCAAATGTGCAATTAAGCGCATTGGAGTTTTAAGTGGTCTGCAAATGGTTCCTGACTAATCTGGTTAATAGATGGCAATGGCTCCGCATTAATCGTGACTCTTCAGATGGAGTAGCTCTCCATGCTCTTCTCTGGAGAACACACGGGAGGGAAAAATTGGCCCTCTGACTCACTCTGCTTGTTCTTAAAATAGCAGCGAGAGCAGCAGCAAAATGCTGGGTTTAGCCTGTTGAATTTCTGGGTGCTGAAGGGGGCTGGGATCTGTAGCCAGCCTGAATCTGTCAGCTGCATCCCCCACATCTTGAGAGCAAACAGTGGTACCCTGAGCTTGCCTACCTTGTATTTCTGTAAAAGTCTAAACTTTCTTTGTGAGCATCCATCTTTTTGGAGCTGTAGTGCTAACTTTATTGAACTTACGGTGTGAGCGCCAAGCACGGTTAGTTGTCTAGAATAGGCCACTTAATAAATAATGGTTGCAGTGAACTGAATAAGATGTAAAAGTAACTGGAAGGGGGGATTAGCAAAATCTTACTTGTAGAATATAAAGCCTCCTTTACTTGTAGGTATTGTTACTATGTCCAACTATTTTATGATTATATATTAATTAAATGTAACAATTATTCACTGAGCTCCCGCTAGCCACACTTCACCAAGGGCCTGGAAAGGGAGGAGAGCTGGTGGTACAAGACTATATCAAATAGATTGTCATTCATGGAGCTTGTAACCCAGCAGGACAGATGCACTAGAGTGATGGCCTGCTTCTGAAAAGTTGGGTCAGACCTTGTATGCATGTATATATAACCCGTGGGCACAGACAGTAGGGTGGTGAAGGCCTGGGGCAGGGAGGCAGGGGCTGGCTGGAGGGGGTCAATGGGGAAAAAAAGGGGGACATCTGTAATACTTTCAACAATAAAGATTTATAAAAAATAAAAGTTAGGTCATAGAGACTGTTGGCATGTGTCCTTAAGCAAAATCTTACTTCACTTACCAAAGAGTCCTAGATAAATGAAAGGAAAACAAGATGCCTAGCCAGAGGTTAAGAAACACACACACACACGCATGCACGCACGCACACGCACACACACACAACAGGATGGGGTGCATAGTGTTTTCTGAGGGTAAGTGAATGCTTCTGGAGCCATTCCACTAGAAGCCGGGGCTTCTTGTTCCAGGTAAGACCTGATTCACAGGCTTCCTTTTCTCTCTAATGTCATGCTGACTCCCTACTCATCTCCTCATTTCTTCAGGACTAACTCCCTTGGGTTTTGACATAAACTGCTCAACACAAGGGAGTTCCCACACAACAATGGTGCTACCCTCTCCCAAAACTCCATGCCTCACAGCTGCCCTCTACTGGTCTGGCTTGCTCATGAACTGTAATATTTGGGGATCAGTTTCAAAGTTTGAGATTTGTGAAAGACCCTTGAACAAGAAAATACTTAAATTGGCTTTGGAGGAATCTGAGCACTCAGTGTTTCTTGACACACCATACCAGGGATATGGGGATTACTTCTAGGAATTGAATGAAACCCCTCCAACCAAACAGGCACTGGTGGGGTGACCCATGGGAAAGCCTGCCGGTTTATGCTTTCTGGGGAAACAGGAAGCTACAATGGTCTGCTGCTATCTCTCAAACTTCTTCCAAATGGTTTGAAACCATGCTGCTTGGAGAACAGCCGTGAGAATATCTAGTTTGTCTGTCCCGAGCCTTCTGGAAAGAATCCCACAGTCTCTTTCTCCTTCCACTCTAACCCTGTGATACTAGAGGGAGCTCTATGTTCTCACTTGACATCACCTATCTTCTGATCGCCTAAATTTCTCATATCAATCTCACAGGGGATTGGTTCAGGGGTGTACAAATTATCCAAAGTCGGCCAATCAGAGTAACGCCTGGGATTTTCCTAACTGGAACTCAGGCAGGTCAGTCCCTCTCAGGTTGTGGGAGGCTTGGGGTAGGAAGCTTGTGAGCTCTTGGCAGTCACGTTTGCTATCACATGGTGTCAGGTGGTCTGCGGTGCGATGTGATGATACACATTGTACAAGAGAAAAGCAAAGGCAAGAGATACCCTAAAAGAATCCTACTGGTGTTTGAGTCCCTGGTGTCTTTTGTCCGGGAGACACAGCTTAACTCTGCATGGATTTGGTTGTTCAATCTTCCCTTCGGTTACTAGACATACTCGCAAATAATAGCGCCCCTTTTGTGTGTTCTACTTCATACTGAGTTTTTAGCTTGTAACCTTTACAAAGTCCTGATTAATAAAAGGATCTGCTCAGCTGGTCACTTATCTTCCCATCGTCTATATTTTCCCTTTGCTTTTATAAACACCGTATTTCCATTCTTCTGTGAATCATTTTCTCAGTTTATTTCCTCTAATCTTTCCTCTCCCCTTCCTTCTGTCCTTCTTTCCTTCCTTTCTTTCTTCCTTCCTTTATAAAAAAAAAACACTGTCCAGATGCCCACTGTTCTTTCTTCCTAGTAGGTAATTATCATTCATTTTATGTAAAAAAACAATTTTAAAGATGTTTTCAATTGCATCCTGAAGGTCCTTTTGAAAGTGATTCTTTGGCAGTTATTATATCACATGCTGAAGTTAGAGTCAGAAAATAGAAATAAATGTGTTATTCCTGTTGATTACCTCTAGGTTATATCTTTACAGATGATTTTCTTTTATATCTGAGGGAATGTTTTGCTTTTATTAAAAAAACATTAAACTATTTTGTCCTTGATCACCTAAACTTGTGAAATAAATGCCTACTCACTTCTCATTTGTTGTTGGTAAACTACTTCATATTACAAGTTGTACCTCAGGATGACCCTATCAAAAAAAAAACTCCCCTGAGGAATTTATAGCTTATACATCTTTATAGCAAGAGAATTGTAGCTTAGTTCTTCTTGTCAAATATGGATGGATAGATGAATAAATAAATGAAAGGATAGTTGAATGAATAAGAAAAAGAAGAAATCATTATGGCAAAGCCTGCTCCAGTATAAGGCCCTCAGGTAAATTACCAGACTCTGCCAGTCTTTCAGCACTGCTTGACCAAAGATGAATATTCAGTAGGCTCTCTGGGTTAAACCTGGTGATGCTATATTTGACAGCTTCAAGTAGGGAAGGAGAGCCATACTCTGGATTCAACCCAGCTGGTAAAGGAAAGGCAGATCTCAATAGAAATCTTTTAGCAAGTTACAAAGGCAGTGAGGAGAAAAGGTCCAACTGCACCTCATGCTCTCTCCAATGAAGCATCTGGCCATGGAGAGTCACAGAGGCACTGTATTTGGTCTAAAGGGAGCTAAAACCCATACAACTTTAGATCAAGTTGCCACAGGAATGGCAAGTTAGGTGAGAATAAGCCAGTTAAGAAGAAGCTGGGGTAGTTTGAAGAGAATGATAGTTCCCAAGTAAACTTCTGCTCCCAGTTCCAATGTGTGAGGGGTTTTCCCACACCACCAAGCAATTCTCTGACACCAACGGAGCGTCCTACAATTTAACTCAATTCTGACACGACTTACCTGGAGATAGAGGCTAATCCCACAGGACTGAGGTGTCCTATAAGACTGCCCTACACCAGTGGTCGGCAAACTCCTTAGTCAACAGAGCCAAATATCAACAGTACAACGATTAAAATTTCTTTTGAGAGCCAAATTTTTTAAACTTAAACTATATAGGTAGGTACATTGTTAACTTCTTAATTAGGGTACTCCTAAGGCTTAGGAGTTTATTATAAAATAAGCTCCGGAAGAGTCAGTTGGAAGAGACACATAAGGTGAGGTATGTGGGAAAGGGTGTGGAACTTCTATGCTCTCTCTCCCAATGTACCCCTCTCCCAAATCTCAAATCTCCATGGATTCACCAATTGGAAGCTTTATGAACCCCATCCTTTGGGTGTTTATGGAGGCTTCATTACATAGATATGATTGAGTAAATCATTGCCTATTGGTGATTAAACTCAATCCCTGGCTTCTCTCCCCTCTCAGAG
>NW_005370223.1:7267164-7283183 GCF_000412655.1 Myotis brandtii
GGTGGAACCAAAAGTTCTATTCTTTAATCAGGATTGTCTCCACTGGTAACCAGCCCCCATCCTCAGGTGCACTCCAAAAGTCATCTCATTAACATAACAAAAGACACCTTTATCACTCTCATCACAGTCAGTTCCCTATTCCAGGAATGGGACTAAAACCAAATATAGATATAGTACTTGTGGGAATGTATAGCAGAACCACATTTGTGCAAAATGCTCTGGTCATGCTGAAGTATGGTAGCAACCATCTCAGGTAGAAACTGAAGTTTAACTCTAACCCTGTTGTTTGGCTTAACAATAGAAAAGTTATTTTGATTTTCTGAATTGTATAAATCATCCCATTCGATTGAATGACTATCCCATTGATTGTTATCTTACTGGTTTTAGAAAGCACATTCTTGTACCTGGGAACCAGGACAGCACAATTATCCTAAATTGTTTTAGTGGCCACAGGTGGTGCGTTCCAGTTGACTCAGTGGTCCTAAGACCAGGACAGTGCAATTACTCTAAATTGCCGCCTCGATGGCTCTAGGTAATGACTTCCTGGCAACTCAGTGGTCTCAAGACCCGAGGGCTCTAGATAATGTGTTCCTGTCAACCCAGCGGTCCCAGATAATGTGTTTCTGTCAACTCAGTGATACGGAGACCCAAAACTGTAATTAACATGCTTAATTCTGCTTCTGTAAACTGCTTTTTGCGAACCAGGTTCCTCATTCCAAACCCTGGGATGTAATAAATACCTTTGTGATTTTTGCCTATATTAACCTGGTTTTTCGACCATCTTATGACTATGAGATTTGGGAATGACCCCTCATAGTCCCGGATTGCAATAAATGTGACTCTTTAATTCGACTTCTTGAGGCGTCCTTCTGTGATTCGCGGGGTACATTACAACAATGCATCACATTCCCTCTCACCAAGATTAAAAGAATTTATACTAATGAAAGTTTTAAGAGATTGTACATACGCACGTATTTAAGGAGGTTGATCAAGTGTTTTTATTAATAACAAAAAAGCAGTTAAGACAACTTAAAAGTCAAAAAAAGGTGGCTGGTTGAATTATGGCATATCCATAAAGTGAATACTTATGTGGCAATTAAAAAATATATTGATTTAGAGTATTTTCATGGGCATGGGGATATACCCAATATATTTACATGTATTTTTAAGTGAAAATGCAAATTTTAAAGTAGTGTGTAGAAAGTGATCCTCCTTTTGTTAAAAACATTAGTGTTTATAAATACATGTGTATTTTAAAAATTCTGAAAGTTTGTGCCAAAATGTTTGCAGTAGTTCAATTTGGGTGGTGGGATTACAGGCATTTAAAAATGTGTGTGCTTATCCTTATTTTCTGTTTTTATGTAAGGAATACAAGGTATTGGTGTAATGATATAAATTAAATTTTAAATGGGAGGTGGAGGCATTGATAAGTCAATCACTTCCTCCTTCCTTCTCACATTCCATTCTTAGGTTTTAGAGACCTCACTCTCCCACCACCTCTCCCTACCCTCAGTCCCTGAGAGAGGTAGGTCTATTTTATGTCACAGGACCTCATCTGTCATGGAAATCATTCCTGGCAACTCAGTGATCTTGAGACCCGAGGGCTATTTTATGTCACAGGACCTCATCTGTCATGGAAATCACCCCCATCCAAACCCCAGGGGTCTGGAATGGAGACACCAAAAGACACTGAAAGCCAGAGGATGGGTGCTGAAGCTGAAAAGCCATGCAGAACAGCATCCAGAGTTGGCACTGACAGGCTGCACTGTGGGAGAGCAGGGAGGCCCTGAAAGCCAGGCTGCAAGGGAACACGGTGGACAGATGCCAGGGGGAAGCAGAGCAGAGAGACCTAAGGGCCAGCTGAGGGATGGGAGGTGTAAGTGTAACCTCACGAAGGAACCCCCCAGCTCTTGTTCCTACGTGGCCTGATTCTATTTCATTTCTGGCTTTTAGAACATCTTTGAGATTGTTTTGTTTTTAAAATAAAAATCCCTTTCTACCCCCCAGTGGACTGGAGTGAGTCCTTGATAAGGACAGAAAGGTGAGCTCTGAACCCGCAGCGGGGTAGGGCATCACCTCCCAGCATCTTCAGCCTCTGGAAGAGGCTCCCCAGCATGGCCAACACCAAACTGGGTTTTCACTTTTTCATTTTGACCATGAAGACTGGGAAACTGGTTGTGGCCATTCTCTTTCAAGAATCAGTTTAAAAAAAAAAGTGAGAAGTAAAACCTTGACAAATGTTTCTGCTGAGGTGGCTGTAATTCCCAAGTCATATCTACCCAAGAATGTGTGTTTTTGTGGATTTCCTTAAAGATTTTTGAAGGTGAGGAATTTTACAGTGCAGCCCTCCTATTCAATATTCTGAATTCTGTTGTGCAGAACCCAGCCTAATGCGCTTAACAGCGTTGGCAAAAACAAGCGCTACATAAATGCATCATCAATATAATAACGTAAATTGAATTAGAATGTTCATTTTGTTCTGCTGTTTCTTTCCTGAGCTGATTATGTCTGAAAGGGTCTTGTTAGGAGTTTTCTTATTATGAGGAACTCACTGTTCTATTCCAGCCCTCTGTCAAGTAGCACTTGTTTGGCACTTTCTACTGTAATTTTTTTTTTTTTTAGTCAAGTAGCCCATCATGTGAAGACTTGAAGGTCAGGGTCATGCATTAGAATTGCATTGTGCTGCTCCTCCTGGTTAAGATTTATTGTTAGCAAGTTAAGGTTGCATTTTGAAGAGACAAAGGTGACAGTTTGGATTCTTGATTATTTACAAGGTCAAATGGTGGCCCAACAAAAGATGATTGTAACATGTTCTCTAATAATCTTCTCCTAGTGGCATAATTCATCTTTCCTCCTTATCCAGAAGTATGGCTTATTTGCAGTGCCCTAAATCACTTGCCATGCCAGTGGACTGGATCAGTGTCTAAATTATGTATTGCTAGGGTGGATCATTTTTAAAAAATAATTATAGACTTTCTTTTTGGAACAGTTTTGGAATTACAGGAAAACTGAGCAGCCAGTACAGGCAATTCCCACATGCCTCTCCCCATGACCTCACACTAAGTTCTAGATGATTTCTTCCTACTCATTCCTAGCTTCTAGTTTGAGATACTTGCTGCAGAGGGTAGAGCGAGCTTCAGAATGCCTGACAAGTCTATGGCCTTCGTATAGAGGTCACCTTTCTCCCTGGCTGGAGAAAGGTTCCAAGCAGTTCTCTAAGCAAATACATTCGTGTTGGCACCATTGGGGCCTTGGCTTCTTAGCTATGGCTCATTAGACTAGATATAGACAGACCAAGGACAAGCTGTAAGTTCTAAGATCATAGAGCAAGAGCTTTGTTCAACCAGAACAATTGGGATTAAATTGGAGAAATCACAATGTCTGTTAAAAACAACAACAACAAAAACCTTAGAGAATAAAGGCAGCAAAACCATAGGTAGAAGGGCCATGAAAGACCATGAATAACAGAAATTGTGAGCCAGCAGAAGTAATGAGTAAACCAAAGTGATGAGTAAAAGCAAACCAGAAGACATAGGAATTTGTTTGTAGCAGTAGGAGAGGTATAAGGAGAGACAGTGAAACGCTGACTCATACAAGGGGGACTCTACGAACTCCTGGGTGGAGGGGATGACAGGTAACTGGGATCTAGAATTGCCTTGGATCCCAAGCCACCTCCCAGTTCATGAGCTCATTTCTTCTCCAGGAGCCCCAATCTTTCAGGTATTCTCGGGTGCCACAGTTATTTGTATTGCCCTCATTGGCATGTGTACTCTTCCCTTATACAGGCATTATTCAAGGTAACACAAGGGGGTTTAAACAGCACACATGTCTTGTCTCCATTCAGGCTGACAGGAGTTGTGATTAACACTGCAAATGATCTAACCCTCTCCAGTCCAACATCTGTGCCTTGCACATCTCAGAGATGCTCCATATTGTCTCACAGAGGTTTGCCCTTCATCTCCAACATGGGACAGAGCCTCATAAAAGCCAAATTAATGCAATTAGAAACAATTTGTATCATGGGCAAAAAAAGGTTGTGCCCCCCCCCCAATTTCTTTTGTCAATTCCCACCCACTGCACTGGGTCCTTTTGTTACCTGACTTAACCACAATCGAGTTTGTTATTCATTGTTTGATGTCAGAATGGTAAAGTCCCTCTCTTCGCCTGCTTCTCATAATGAATCACTATTATTTACACATGCAAGGCACAATTCTAAGAAATGTACATATATGAATTCATTTAATTCTTACATTAACCCTTTTTATATGTAAGGACAGTGAGGCTTAGAGACGATGAAAACTAAACCAGAGTTTACACAGCCAGTAAGTGGGATTTGAAGTATAATCTGGCTGATAGTAGAACCTTAGTTCTTAACCAGGGGTTGTGCTCTCTGATGCCCACCAGCCTGGGTACTAACTCATTCCCACCTTCTGATAGTTGCGAACATCAGGCAACTGTTTGCCTGGGTCTCCCTGAGGTCTAGGTTCCCCATTGCTCAGCCTGCCTGCAGACAAATCCCTAAAGGGTGTGTACTGGGGAAATAAACCAGAATAACATTTTACTCTGGAGCCACAGGAATCCAACCCCGAGGTCGGTTTCCTCAAAATAACCTGTCTGCACCAGACTGTCTTAATATGCAGTCATTTCCACAGCAACATTTCCTCCTAGAGACTGACGTACTTCTGCTATTTCTTCAATGGCTGGCACTGACCCTTCTCTCCAATGTCAGGGCTTACCAGGCAACGGGGCGGGGAAGGCAGTGGCGTCAGGCTCTCCTCACTAGGGATTCCTGTGGCTGCTGGATGCTGACCATTCCTGTCCATTGGCAGCGACCCCCTGCGGAATCCCTCTTTCCGCATCCGGCTGCCTGCCCGGCTGCATGGCTGTCCCTGTGACTGGCAGATGCAGTGCTGTAAGGGGGTTGACAATGGGGACCTCTGTTATAGAAGTTTCCATTTCCCAAGGCGGCCTGTTCCTCACAGGATGTTGATCTCTTGCTAAGGGAGTGGGTGATACCTCTTACGCAGGCTCCTAAAGCCCTTTCCTAACATAGGCAGAAGAGAAAAGACTGGCTCCCAAGTACAGAGCTCCTTATGCCAGTCCCAAGCGGTCCAATAGCATCTCTTTCTTTTTCCTAGGAATCTCCTACCTCCAGAGGAAGAAGACCAGCTCCCCACCCTTCTGAGCAGTGTCCATGGGAAGAAGTAGCCTAGTATTATGCTGAAAGCTAATTCCAGCAGGGCATAATAAAGTGCAAAAAGTTCATCAAAAGGTTGATGGGCTTCTATATTCAGCAGGGCTGAATCATGTTACTGCCTGCTGGAATAGCTGAAAGCATTTCCCCAAACCGAAAGATTTGCATTTATTATTGCCTGCTGCCTGAAAGCCGAGGGCAGTTCCCCCCAACCTGACAATGCCTACTGTATACCAAACCTTACCTTTGATATGTATACCTGCTTTGCTTTAGGGCAATTTGTGTTACTAAAAAAGCTAGGGGTCCAGAGATTCCGAGAACTTGGTTACTGAAGCTAGGTCTCCGCTGGCTCCCCCATGTATTCCAAGTTTATATTTCTAGTCTCTTTATTAATTTACACTCAGCTCCTTCTCCAGATTCCTGAACGCTTCTAGATGCTGAGGAACACCCCGGCAGTATTATGGGTGGCTGACACTATTATTTGCCTTTCCAGGAGCTGCTCTGTCTCTTTGCTTACTGGACAAGCCCGTGTCCTACCACAGAAAATGCCAGTTACTCCTTTCCTGGCCTCTCTTACAACTAGTGAATAGGCAAGTGTTGCTCCATGAAACCCAAAAAGATGTCCACTAAAGGTTTTGAAGAAAGGCTTCTCATCCTAGGAAAGAGCAAGCATCCCTTTTTTCTTTCCTGAATATAACTTGTCTTCATGTGACCTTGGAACCACTGCAGTCTTTTATGGGTCACCAGGGGAGGCATCAATGTCACATTGTGAATGTCAGTGCACCAAGAATAAAGGCCCCTGGGCCCCTGAGCTTCTGCACCAAACCCAGAACCTCCTTGCCTTGCCTTTCTTGTCATAATGATAGTAATAATAGTAATAGTTATTATTACCAGTAATGATAGTACCTAGCACTTCTATAGAGCCTATTATGTATGAGACACAGGTAGTTATTATGTGAGATTATATTTGTATTGTTTCAACCACATCTTATAGTTGGGTGTTCTGTTACTTGTGGCTGAAAACATCCTAACTGACATGCTTGCAATTCTGGTTCTTATTCTCTGGAAGCCTTGAGGTCCCTAAGAGGCTTCTTCAGGATGCAGGCTCGAACCTGTGTCCTCTAAAATACATGATCCTGCCGTCATGGGATGACTGTTTTCCCCCAGGGCCCTTCAATGAAACCCCTTATCCTGTGCAAGCATCCAAAAGTCTAGAGGTAAAGAATCCTGGAAAACCAGGTATGAACTTGACATGCCTTTGTTTCAAGCCTGGTGATTTCTGAATTACATACACAACAAGAATGAGCACACACAGAGTTCCTGGAGGACCCCTCTCTTACAAAACATTTGAAAACCAGGGTTTGGAGTGAGGATGGGGAAATATTTCTGAGATTCTCCATCACTGGAATATTTCAAGAAGTCAGGTTACTCTAAGGGCTCCGGCTCGAGGACCCATAATTAGGCCACTGAAGTAACTATTTATCTGGACACGTCTGCCTATAGCAATCACTTTCCTGGCTCGCACACTCCACTTGACAACACCCTGTGTGTATTACGTAACTTTATATAATAAAATAAATACCACCACCCAGGAGCTCTAGAAACTCTAAAATATTATAAAGATATAATTTATGATCACAAGATTTATTCATTACTTGCTTCCAATATTAATGACTTTGGAATCTAGAAATATATTTATATCCTTGTCTGTTTTATTGCTTTGTTCAATTGTCAACATAATCTAGTTTTCCACCAAATAGATTGACTGTGTCAGACTGGTAGTGTTTTCTTTCCTTCCTATTGAATACATCTCACATTTTATTAATAACTAGAGGCCCGGTGTATGGATTCATGTACTGGTGGGGTCCCTCGGCCTGACCTCTGGCGATCTGGCCAAAACAGGCTCTCTGACATCCCCCGAGGGGTTCCAGATTGCGAGAGGGCACAGGTGCACAATCGGGGCCAGGGAGGGACCACAGGAGTAACTTACCGGTTGGAGCATCTGCCCCCTGGTGGTCAGTGCGTGTCATAGAGACTGGTCTAATGGTCAAATGAACGGTTGGGCACTTAGCATATTAGGCCTTTATTATATAGGATTAATGTTGGTCAACATTTTACAATTTGCTTTTCACATATGTTATCTCCTATGAGCTTCATAACAATCCCCACTGAAATGAGAACATGGAGGCTCAGACTTGCCTAAGATGACTCAGGCAAACCAGGTGGTCAAATCAGGAAAGGTGCAAGATCTTCTGAGCCAAGGAAGGTGGTTTCAGCTCTAGTGTGCTGACTTCCCTTTAGGTCACGCACGGCTTTAAGATGAAAGAGGGAGCCCAGGTGTGAGATACTGAAGCAAGACCAGGGAAGAATACCAAAGATGAGCTAGGCAGAGCCTTTCAGGACTAGAAGTGCTGTCGGGGAGAGTTTTGATAAAATGGTGATATGACCGCACGGTGGACTTTGGTGGATCCCTGGCAAGTTACTTGGACAACTTCTTTGCCTGAATTTCTTCATCTGTAAGAGTTGCCAACAGCACCCATCTTATAATGTTGTTGGTTTATGTGAGTTAGAGCAGTGCTTACCACATAAAAAGTGCATCTGTTTTGCTTTTTTATCCAGTGTGAACACAATGTGGTTGAGGAGAGAGGTAGGGCAACTCAGATATTTCTCTCTCCCTTCAGATCCTTCTGTTTTCTCTATCTTTGGGAAAGATCAGGAAAACATGTAGATTATAGAGCAGTGATGGTGAACCTTTTGAGCTCGGCATGTCAGCATTTTGAAAAACCCTAACTTAACTCTGGTACCATGTCACATATAGAAATTTTTTGATATTTGCAACCATAGTAAAACAAAGACTTATATTTTTGATATTTATTTTATATATTTAACTGCCATTTAACAAAGAAAAATTAACCAAAAAAATGAGTTTGTGTGTCACCTCTGACACGCGTGTCATAGGTTCGCCATCACTGTTATAGAGCCTGTGTAAATCCCCTCAGGAATAATCTAAACTTGATTGTAAGCACCCTGGCCGAAAATCGAGTCCTGAGCTTAAATGAATATTGTGATATTCAGCTCTCTTCACTGCTTAACGAGTTCCTTTAAAGAGCTTAATAAAGAGGATCAGCAGGATTCTTGGGTATTAAACACATCTTCCGATGCAGTATTTTAACGAGGTGAGTATAATATAGCAAGCCCTTGGATTAATCTTCCCTTAAAGTACCCATGAGCTCATGAGGCAGAGAAAAATATCCCCAGAAAATTGTGGAGACGTTTCTCGAACCCATGTGTCAAATGCAAGGAAATTACAGGTGCTGGGTTCCTAACCCCTATCAGGGGCTGGCTCTGTCTCTCCTTAAAATCCCGAGGCAAACACGACTACCACACAGGGAACCTGACAGATGGTTTCTGTGCTCCGCATCCCTCTCCAGATACTGAAGGAGCAGCCTCTGGCTGGTTGGTCTGTGGGCTGGTTGGCGGGCTGGGCCAGTGGTGCCCACGGAGTTTGTTCCCAGAGCTGAGGACTGAGCGTTTCTTGGCTGAAGGCCGCACGGTGTGTCCTCGATGCAAAGGCTGTCTTTTTCTCTGAGAGCGCACAGTTTATTTTTAACAGCTGGTACCAAGACCTTGTGCTGTTCGCCCGCCTCGCATCAGAGTGTGGGCAGCTAAGACGCACATATGCAATTTCAGAGCACGGGAGCTGTTTGTCTGGTATTAGTCATTAGGCAGCGGCTGCCGCCGCCTCCGGCAGCTCTTTATAACTGGGCCAGTTTAGGTTGCCTGTCCTTATGGATACAGTTTAATTTTGAGCCCTTAAACTTAATTTTGTCCTTTGAATTCCTTTATAAATTGCATCATCTTGTGATGGTTATTTTTTTTACTCTCTAAAAAAAGGAAAGGACTACTACATTGAGAGAGAGAGAGAGAGAGAGAGAGAGAGAGAGAGAGAGAGAGAGAGAGAGAGAGAGAGAGAGAGAGAGAGAGAGAGAGAGAGAGAGAGAGAGAGAGAGAGAGAGAGAGAGAGAGAGAGAGAGAGAGAGAGAGAGAGAGAGAGAGAGAGAGAGAGAGAGAGAGAGAGAGAAGGGAAGCGAAGACAGAGAGAGAGAGAGAATGCTGAGGAGAGGAAAGAGAAGCAGCCCCTCCCTCCTTTCCTGTCCCGTGGACACTGTGAGGCAGGCACAAGTGACCTCAGGGGACCTCAAAGGGCAGATGGAGGAGATGGTTTCTGTGGGTTGATTTGATAAGTTGGACATTTATTATCCCATTGCCTTAGACATCCTCCCTACTTTGCTTTAATTTATTCCTTGGAGTTAAGCATTGCCTTTCTCTAGGAGGCTCTTTAAAAGGCAAATCCTCTGAGAAGGCTAACCATGAAGCTTTAAACAGTTGGTAAGAGTGAAATTCTCAGATTGCTAGTTCCCAAAGCCAGCAGATCATCCCAAGCCCAGGGGTGCTTGATAAGCATACAGGTTCCGGAGCCTCACTCCAGACCCGGGGAGGACTCAGAATCTCTAATGAGGTGAACCTGCACCTGTGTTTATAGAAATGCTTCTTAGGTATTTGAATAATTTGAGAATTTCTTACAGACTCCCAGATGGGCTTCCATGTCTGATTTGTTCTCCTAGGAAGAAAGGAAGGGCAGAGAGCAGAACTGTACTGGGTCCTTTGGGAGGATGAAGAGTCTAGAAGGAGGGAGTAAAGGGGGCAGTGGAGGGTTTCATCAACAGTTTGCCTATCTCACAGTGTTTCTACAAGTTAGCTGTGCCATGGGGGATGTGCCTTCATCTTTATTAAGTAACTAGAGGCCCAGTGCATGAAATTCGTGCACGGGTAGGGTCCTTAGGCCTGGCCAGCGATCAGGGCTGATGATGGCCTTCCGGCTGCCAGCTGGGGCCTTCCTTCCAGCTGCCAGCTAGGGTCTCCCTTCCCTGGCTGCTAGCTGGAGCCTTCCTTCATCCCGTGCTGCCCCCTGGTGGTCAGTGCATGTCATAGCAAGTGATTGAACTCCCAGTTTCCCAGTGGAACTCCTGAGGAGACAATTTGCATATTAGGCTTTTATATATATAGATGTCATAGAACCACTAGGCAGTCGTCCTTGTTTTCCCTTTGGCACTTCAAATATTGATGCCAGTCAACAAGCTGATACTGACTATCTGGTCTTGATATTTTGCTGGTTTGAATAAAGAGCCAGTTTATGTCAAAGAAGAGAGAGCTTAATGAATGCATTAAAAAGAACACACACATGTTTGTTTAAGTCAGCACGTGTTTTCAGTTTACCTGTAGGCGTGATAATCATGGATGGAAGTCCTGTTGATGAAACATCATCATTTTGGCTTCTGTTCCTTTCTTTGTTTCTTTATTTCTAAAATAAAAGGGAAAAAAAATAGAGTAGATTCGTGGGACATATGAAGGTATTCTATATGCTATTTTCAGTATCTGCAAAAGAAACCAGGATTAAACATTATTTATTGACTTTGCAATAAAAGTGCATAAGCTAGATTTTTTTTCTTTCTGAGAGAGACCAAGATGGCGGCATAGGTAAACACCGGAGACTGCTGCCGCAAACAACCACTTCAAAAATACAACTAAAAGACGGAACGGACATCACCCAGAACCACAGGAAGGCTGGCTGAGGAGAGACTCTTCAACTAGAAGGAAAAATAACAGCACACCGAGGCTCAGAGGAGGCGCAGTGTGGAAAAAACTCAGGTGCGGAGGTGCGCGCGCAAAGCGGGCTGGTGGCTGA
The DNA here is from genome assembly GCF_000412655.1 of Myotis brandtii. Lineage (NCBI taxonomy): Eukaryota > Metazoa > Chordata > Mammalia > Chiroptera > Vespertilionidae > Myotis > Myotis brandtii. The sequence goes on from NW_005370223.1 coordinate 7,278,105, forward strand.
GAGCGCGGTTGTCGTTTTCGGTCAGGGGGGAGTCTCAGACTCTGAGCTCCAGATACGGGCGAATCGCTGGGGACTCGGACCCAAACGGGAGAAGCGGGAGTGTCTGGCATCAGTTGGAAGGCAGCTTTCCCTCCGAGGTTTGCAGCGGTTCCGGGGGTTCTGAGAAGCAGAGCCTCTGGGAACGGGACTGAGAGGGGCCATAACCGCTCCCTCCGCCCACCCTGTGGTCAAATCCCTCTAGTATTAACTACAACAATCAAGGCTCAACTAGAACAAGACTGCGCACAAAGACCACTAGGGGGTGCACCAAGAAAGCATAAAAAATGCGGAGACAAAAAAACATGACAGAAATGGAGGATATAGAGCTAAAAATCGCAATTTTGAGGGCTTGCAAAAATGTGCTAGAAGCTGTCAATAAACTTGAGGAGAGAGTCACGAAAACTAATGAGACCCTCGATGCTATGATAAAGAACCAACTAGAAATTAAGCATACACGGACTGAAATAAAGAATATTATACAGACACCCAATAGCAGACCAGAGGAGCGCAAGAATCAAGTCAAAGATTTGAAATGCGAAGAAGCAAAAAACACCCAACCGGAAAAGCAAAATGAAAAAAGAATCCGAAAATATGAAGATAGTGTAAGGAGCCTCTGGGACAGCTTCAAGCGTACAAACATCAGAATAATTGGGGTGCCAGAAGATGAGAGACAGCAAGATATTGAAAACCTATTTGAAGAAATAATGGCAGAAAACTTCCCCCACCTGGTGAAAGAAATGGACTTACAGGTCCAAGAAGCGCAGAGAACCCCAAACAAAAGGAATCCAAAGAGGACCACACCAAGACATATCATAATTAAAATGCCAAGAGCAAAAGACAAAGAGAGAATCTTAAAAGCAGCAAGAGAAAGAGACTCAATTACCTACAAGGGAATACCCATACGACTGTCAGCTGATTTCTCAACAGAAACTTTGCAGGCCAGAAGGGAGTGGCAAGAAATATTCAAAGTGATGAATGCCAAGAACCTACAACCAAGATTACTTTATCCAGCAAAGCTATCATTCAGAATTGAAGGTCAGATAAAGAGCTTCACAGATAAGGAAAAGCTAAAGGAGTTCATCACCACTAAACCAGTATTATACGAAATGCTGAAAGGTATCCTTTAAGAGGAGGAAGAAGAAAAAGGTAAAGATACAAATTGTGAACAACAAACATGCATCTATCAACAAGTGAATCTAAGAATCAAGTGAATAAATAATCTGATTTACAGAATGAACTGGTGATTATAATGAATCAGGGACATAGAAAGGGAATGGACTGACTATTCTTGGGGGGGAAAGGGGAATGGGAGATGCGGGAAGAAACTGGACAAAAATCGTGCACCTATGGATGAGGACAGTGGGTGGGGAGTGAGGGCGGAGGGTGGGGCGGGAACTGGGAGGAGGGGAGTTATGGGGGGGAAAAAAAGAGGAACAAATGTAACCTGAACAATAAAGATTTAATTAAAAAAAAAAAGTGCATAAGCTAACAAAAAAATCAAGTTTCTTTGTTTTTTGATAATAAGCATGTCAGCTCATTTTAGAACATTGGGTTCACTCATGCTGAATTAAAATTATGATTTAAAATTATATTGTTGACAAATAAAAAAGAAACAAAGTCAAAAGCTCATGTATATCTTATTGGTAATAAGACTCTGGTCATGAAGAGAAGAAAAGCTAAGAGTTACATGTACTTACCATATGTCAGGTCCTGTGCTAGACTCTAGAGCTGAAACATGAATTAGACACAGTAGGAATGCAGAGACTTGCAGATTAGTAATTACAACGAAGTTATAAAGTATAGATCTCCTCCCCCTCTCCTCCCCTTCTCCTCCCAGTAAAAAAATAAAAAGAAAAAAAATAAAGTATAATTAGAATTCAATGGGGACATAAAAGAGAGTATAATGAGTTTACTATGAGGAGTATTCAGAAAAAGCTTTCGATGAAATATGAAGCTTAGAATGAATCTTGAAAGATGATGAATTGTTGGCCAGGGAGAAGTGTAAGGAAAGATGTTTTAGATAGAAGAAGCAGGTCAGGCAAAGGTCTGAAGGTCTGGACTTGCTTGGGAAACACTAATGATTGTGACATTGCTGATGCTTAGATTTGGGGCAATGTCATACTCTGTGGCAAAGCTTGAGAAGTAGGAAGATTATAGAGGCTTTGATATCTTGCCAAGTGATTTGATTGTATCTTGAAAGCAAAGGGAAGCTCTGAAAGGCCTGTGTGTGTGTGTGTGTGTGTGTGTGTGTGTGTGTGTGTTTCCTTCTTAAAGAGAGAAGTGACATGATTGGATGTGCAGTTTTGAGAACTCAGAATTAGGCTAAAACACATTGTAAACCCTTTGAGGGGCAGGCTCTTTGGTCTTCATTTTATATAAATGCCATGATCTGGAAATAAAAGCTAAGAATGATGGGGCTTAAGACAGGAGAACTTTGCTTCATATTTGCTTTTTTCTATTAAATAAACATAAATGTGAGGACTCATATTTATCATCCCTATCCAACATTATAGTCTTCATTAAAATCAAACAAATCACTTCATCTCTGCCAGGCCACTTTAAAGAAATTCATGCTGGAGCTTTCTGTTTATCCAGAAACAATCTAACACAATTTAGACAGTAAGTTATTTGGCAAAGAAAGAAATATTCTTAGATATATTGAAAATGTAGAGCAAAGATGCATTTATGTATCCATCCATCCATCCATCCATCCATCCATCCAATCTACTCTGGCCGCCTCCAACATTCTATAAGACACCAGGGCTGCAAAGATGAATAATCTCAGCCTCTGTTCAAAGAGCGTAGAATGTAAGTTCAGAGACAAATGTATAAATAGATGGTGGCAATACTATATGACCATGTAATATCTATTATTAAAAAATACACTTTCAAGTAAAATAGATACATAATTTACCTTGGAAAGGTTCAGCACCTGAAATCAGAATACCAAGATTTACGTTTCAGATACAGAATTGATTATCTAGATATTCTTGATCATGTTATTTGACCATACTGATGGATATGCTTTAAAAAAATTGTACAAAGAAAATAATGATTGCACCTATTCAAAAGAATCAGTTGAAAAGCTGTTCAAATTAAGAGTGCAATGAAGGTGCTGCATAGAAGTACACAAAACCCAAGAACATTCATATATATTCATATCTTGTGAGAGGCAATCCACTATTAGCCCTAAGTGTCCATGTGCATGCTTGCTAGTTATGCAAAGAGTGCAAAGCCCTAGCCTGGGCATTCTTTACCCAGGTCATCTCTCGGGGTTATGTTTGCAGCAAGCTTCTTGGAGGGATGAGATAACAGCTCCACCCAGGCAAGGGACAGACTTACTTCTGCTCACTATTTAAGTGGAGAGTACCACAATCTCAGTGGCCTTCTGTAAATGCTGCCCACCATGTGTGCAGGCATCCATGACGGGTCCTTTATTTCATCCTTATAGGGAGATGGAGAAGCCACATGAGCATCATGCTGACATTCTGGCTACTGCTTTGCCTGTGAATAGTAAAGTCCTTTTTCTTACCCGGGAATCTTGTGTCTTCCTCCAGCATTCATGAAACAGCAGCAGGCTGGCATATTAGCTTGTAATGAGTATAAAACCTCAGACCCTGAGCAGTTTTTGACAGTAACTGCAGTGATGATTTTATTAATATCATAATAAAAGAGACCTTATTACCAGCAGCAATACAAATACGGTATGTAGGGGTAACTTATGGAAAAAGTACTTCTGAACTATCTGAAGAAAAATGCAATATTTTATTGATTAAAAAAGAAGACAGGCAAATAGAAAACAATGCTATATTATTGCATAGGAAGATTGAATACTTACGAAAATCAATTCTAAAGCATTTTTATAGACTAAATGCAACCTTAATCAGAATCCAAATAGAATGCTTGGAGACACTACTATTTAATTCTAAAGTTAATATGGCAGAACACTCCAAGGAGTTTATCAAGAAAATTCTAGAAAAGAGAAGAGAGATAAGTAGCACAGAGGTTAAAACCAGGAAGGTGGCATTGCAGCAGAGTGAAGGACAATGTGGCTTTGTCATTAGAATAATCTGAGTGTGGGCTTTGGCTCTGTCACTTATAACTGTGGGACTTGGCTCAGGCACTTGACCTCCCTCAGTCTCAGCTTTCTCATGAATGTACTGGGGCTTGTAATAGCAAGTACTTTGTAAGGTCGTTGTACCGGTTAAAGCACTGAGCAACATGTTTAGAACTTAGCCCTCAATAAATGTTGGTTACTATTAGTTTTAACTGATATTTAAATGTATCACAAAGCTACTTGGAACTGGCACAACAATTCAGAGAAATGCATCAGAATCTATCATCTTTGATTTATCTACCTACCCATTTACAGAATCTACATTAATAAAAGAGAAACATGGTAATTAGCGTACGACCGCTACCCTTCCCATTGGCTAATCAGCATATCCTTATGCAAATTAACTCCCAGCCAAGATGGCGGCCAGCAGCCATGCACTGAAGTGAACAGGGAGGCTTGCTTGCTCCAGTGATGGCAGACTCCAACGTTCCCCGCCTGACTTGCCGGCCTCTCAGCTGCAACTCTAAGCAACTATGTTGCCAATATAGAAGCTAAACAAAACCCCAGAAACCGGCTTTCAGTCAGCCGGGCTTCAGCCAGCCGGACCACAACATTGTATCAAATACAGAAGGTAAAGGCCAGAAACCTGCTTTCAGCAGCGAGGCCTCAGAGCTAAAGCTGGCCCAGAATAGAAAAAAAGAAAAAGAAAAAAAGGAGCAGTTGGGAGCTTCAGTCACCTGCCAGCCTGAAAATGGCCCTCAGCCCCTCAGCCAGACTGGCCAGGCACCCCAGTGGGGACCCCCACCCTGATCCAGGACACCCTTCAGGGCAAACCAGCCGGCCCCCACCCGTGCACCAGGCCTCTATTCTATATAGTAAAGGGGTAATATGCCTCCTGGCACTGGGATCAGGGGAGCAGCGAGGCTCCTGGCACCGGGATCAGAATGACAGGGGGCAGCGCCCAAACCCCCTGATCGCCCTGC
>NW_005370223.1:7284309-7299229 GCF_000412655.1 Myotis brandtii
CCCAAGTGCCCCCCCCCCCCCGATCAGGGGCGGGGCTGGCCGGGGAGGGGCCGCAGGCAGTTGGCCGGGGTGGGCCAACCAGACCCCAACCATGCACGAATTTGTGCACTGGGTCTCTAGTCTATATATATAAAAGCCTAAGCAACCGAGCAACTGAACAACTGGTGGCTATGATGTGCACTAACCACCAGGGGGCAGACAATCAACCCAGGGGCTGCCCCCTGGAGGTCAGTGCTCTCCCACAGCCAACCTCCCATGGCCCCTCCCCCCAGCTGGCCAACCTCCTGGGGCCCCTCTGCCGGCGAGGCCGAGGGACCCCACCCATGCACAAATTCATGCACTGGGCCTCTAGTATATAATATATAGGCACAAAATATATACATACAATATAAATACATGTAGTATACTAGTATACACTTATAATAAAGGGAATCTCAAAGGTGAATAGAGATGAGAAACATACATGTTAGATACATGCTTATACATATACACACATACATACATCAAAAGATTGGGAATCAGTGCTGCATTCAATGAAAAAAATAGCCCCTCAACAGACTAATAATGCAAAAGAAAATCCATTAAAGCACACTAACCTTATTTGAGATGTAATCCTACCCACTAGGAAATAGTTTATGAAAAATTTTCATCCAACAAGCACTTCCTGTTTCTTTGGGCTGCCAAAATCAAATGCAGGCTGTGGTGCAAAGGTTAATCGCATCCCTTTAAGGGGAAAACCTTCTAAAATCTGATTGCCAAGCATTAGGGGAAAGTGGTAAATATGTAGTAAGTTCTGAATTAAATTTAAGGCTATTTTAATTATAAAAGCATTAATGACAGCAGGAAATTTAATGAAATAGTGGACCATGAAATCAGTGTTATCATTTTAATACATAACAGAATATGACAAACTCTATAAGATTCCTGTTCTCTTTCATGTCTATTACAATTTCCTTCTATTAGTTTCTACAAATAGAAAATTACATGTAAAATTGAGTTTAACCAAATCTCTGTGAAAATCAGACAATCTGATTTGGTATTATATAACCACACTGAAATTCCATTTAATTTCCAAAGGGCTTCTCCTGGTGCCTTGAATACTAACTACTTTTCTAACAACACGTATGTAGCTCTGGCTTTGACAGCAGAATAATCCTTGTGCCGAACAATAGATCAAGATTTTTAACAGGAAGAATGAAGACGGATAGAAATGGAGGGCTTGACCCAACCTCCCATAGGAGAGATTTCAAAAGCATTTATTTTTTTTTAAAAAAAGGTCTGAAAATATTTACTCTTGCTTATCATCTTACAAAAGAATTCTTTCTGAGAAAAAGTTGAAGATTCAGATGTCAGGCCTGACAGTCTCCAAATACGGCCCATCTGTATCTATCTCCCCTGCGGTCTCTATGAAGAATAAAGAATAAAAAGCCTTAGGAAATAGGTCTTATGTGCTTCAACTACACTGAGTGGATTGTTATTATAGCAGTCTATTGTAAACTGGTAATTATTGGAGGGCTTTCTAATCTCTCACGCAGATGAAAAGGGCTTTAAAATGAAATATTTTAACAGGAGGTTAATTGGTTTATTTTAGAGAAAAGGACCAAATGTAGAAGTTAAGAGAGAGGTGACCCTTGGGGAAGAATACTGATTTAGAGAAAAGATGAGAGGGACTCTGGGGTGCTGATAATGTTCTTGTCACGATGCTGGTGATAGAGTGTGCGGTTTGTGAAAATTAAATCATATAATTATAATAAGTGTACTTTTCTCTATGCATATTATACTTTACAAAGTTTTTTATTAGAAAACGATTGCCTTAACATTCTCGGTTAAAAATACAATTGCCTGAAATAATGTAAAAATCTCAAGCAGTAAAAATTTCTAGGTTAGCATTCAGTGGAAATTTCTAGATTTGGCTTTATCTTGGACACCATAAAGATAAGATTAGAAGCAAATAATAGGATACCTATCCCCCTTAAATCTGAATGGTCCAATCCTCTCCCCTAAGATCCACCCAATGAAAGTATCCTTAACCATGCAATCCTATAGAACCCTAAAATGTATGACCTAAAGTGAATGCATAAGCCATTGATCTTATTTTGATTGGTCTTCAAGTTTGCAACTCTCTGTCAGCACCTGATCTGTATTCAATCCCAGCACCTAACAGACAGTGAATCACTCACTCATTTAGGCAAAGTGTCCTTCTGAGCATCTAGAAATATAACTTGCTCCAGCCCCTAAGGCTTTTCACATCCAGTACATTCTCTTCTTCCTTTTGGTGAACTCTGACCTCCACGGTATAGCAGATGGTTTTATCCCCCGAGTCTGGATTTCTTAAAAAGCTTTCTGCACAGTCAGGCTGGGAAGCAATGCAGAGCAATAAAAGCAGCATGAAGCCGAGAAGCAGAACGAGAATCCAGTAGTTTCAACTGACCTTTACTTCCCAATAGTTGTATGACCTTGGGCGACCACTTTGTAAAACGGGGGTTGAATATCTGCCTTCATTTTTTTTAAATGATTATTAAATAAGAGAATGTGTGGGGACATAATTAGTGCGCCATACACAGCAGTGCTGGAATTACTACCATAATGTAGGTTATTTGTTGTAGGCTATGTTTGTTTGTGTTCCAGGGCAAAGAATTACTATCACTTTCAAAATATTTTTAGCTCTCTCCCTGTAGAGACATATTCACAACCATATCCAAGGCACAGAAGGGCAGTACTGTTTCTGTTCCACTTCTGGCCGCTTCATTGGGCATCTTTCACAGGCAGCGTGACTGAGCTAGGCTTGCAGTACAGATGCCAAATTATGGTGCCTACCCTGTGGGGTGGGGCAGTCCTTTCCTTCCAGATGACCCTCTGAAAGAATTTTGTGTTTGTCTTCAATTTGCAGTGTTGGGAGTCTCCCAGATAACCAGCCCACAGTAGGATGTGACAGCAGCATCTAGATCATTTGAGGCATCTTGGGGCAAATCTGTATAGAAAATATTAAAGGAGCTTAACATTTTAAGCTCCAGTGATAATAGATAATGGGTCAGTGGGGCTCTATTTAGAAGCTAGGTTGTGGGGAAAGTGACTTCCTGGGATTCTCCAATAGCTTGAGACCATTAAATTTGAGGTGGATTGTTTCTTAGATGAAGAAGACATTTCTTTGTGGAAAATTATTGTATTGCCTTGGACTATCTCCAGTGAAATCCTGGGGACCCCATCCCCATTCATTTCAAGCAATGTTTGAAAAAAATTATTCCATTTCAACCCTGCTGGAAGTCTGAGATTTGTCTCAAAGGGTCTGTAAGGTTACATAGCCCCGAGGGAGTTGGGAACTAAATTGAATTCTTTAGCTTTACAATTTCTTTACCCAGCTGGAGCTTACATATTACATTATTTACTGCACTTCGAAGTAGAAGCCTCTTTCTTGTTCTTAAGTCCCAGATAAGCCATAACTAATACTTAACGAATTACAAATGCAGAGAATAGGCAGCTTAAAATAAACATAAAGATGCTTGCAATTCTCATGGAAAAATAACAGCTCTCTTCGAAAGGAATACAAGCCATAAATACGCTCATAGACCAGAGTTCTAAATCTTTTCCAGGGGAAGTCAGGTGACTTAGCAAGTTAATTATATTGTTGTCCTAGGGGCTGGATGGAAGGTTATGCGATGCCTTCCAATGCTTTCTGCAGGTCTATATATTAGAAGAATGGCACTCTCATCAAAGTAGCAATCAAGCCATCCCGTTCAATCAAGGGATCTCACTTTATTACATGCTTTAGAGGCCACAGAAGGTGGTACAATTCAGAGACAGAAAAGGGGGGGGGGCAGATGGGAGGCTGTAGAAGGGGGCCTTGCAGTCAACCTTCTCCACCCCAAGAAGGGCTAGGGCATTTTTCTATAAGGAGACCTGGCTGGGGTGGTCAGGGGGGTAAGTGTAACTGAAGGTACAGAAAGAACTGTCGAGTGTCAGGTGCAGGCTTCTGGGTAGAGGCGGCAGAATTCCCTGAGCTGTGGCTTTCAGCAGTCAATCACCGGTCCCTGGTCTAATTCTGATGTTGAATGTTTCACATCGCATCCTTTGTGTTAAATGTTGCTTAGCTGAGCTGCCTCCTTAAAGGTACCAATCTTCTCAGGAGAGAGGTAACTCATTAAGCTACTTACAGTGGTTCTCAACCTGTGGGTCTCGACCCCTTTGGGGGTCGAGCGACCCTTTCACAGGGGTCGCCTAAGACCATCCTGCATATCAGATATTTACATTATGATTCATAATAGTAGCAACATTACAGTTATGAAGTAGCAACGAAAATAATTTGATGGTTGGGTCACAACATGAGGAACTGTATTTAAAGAGCCAGAAGGTTGAGAACCACTGATTAACACCTTAGCTAATGGCTCTGACGAGGTAAGGCTGCACAGGCGGGAGTCTAAAAGGATGGTGAAGGAAGCCACAGAGCAAACTAGACATGTTCCCAGGGCTTTGCTTAGGGAGGGGGGCCGGGTGTGTGTGTGTGTGTGTGTGTGTGTGTGTGTGTATTTGTGGCCTCGTTGCTTGCAGGGTAGTGTCCCTCAGGGGGGTAGTTATTAGGAGTCCCTACTTCAGGAGGAGCACCTTCCCGCCTTGCCTCCATTCTGCTCAAGCCTCTTACTCTTTCTGGCCTCTGCCTTCTCCTTATGGGTTCTTCCCTAATCCCTCCTGTCTCTGGTTCTCCCTCCCTTCTGAAGTTCACCCTGGAGCCATGGCAGTTTGGAGACAGCCCTGCTAAGCCCAGTGCGCCTCCTCACCTCTCGCTCAGGGAGGGAGCTGGTAGGCGCAGGTGCAGCAATCTAAGGGCTGGATCAGACACCAGGAGGAGAGATAAAAGGGAGTGGGCAATGCTGCCTGGAGGAGAGAAAGCTGAGGGGTAACTGGAGGGACATTCTGGAGCATCCGAAGGGCCTTCACCTGGGGGGTGGGGACCTCTGTCCTCCACCCGCTCTGAGGGTCACACGGAGGGAGGGGGGAATGGATGGCGGGAGGGACGATGGCGGGAGTGGAGGAAGGATTGTCATCCCTCTTTTTAAAAGGTAGAGCAGGAGTGAGGGAGGGGTTTGTCTTCCCTGGGGCTATTCTGCAGGGGTAAAGTAGGAGAACAGAAAACTTGTTAAATACAAGTTCAAGTTACTGACCCTTTTTTCTTTGAATGAAATTGCATAGAAAGCTCAGCTTCTCTGGCTGAACTGGTGGTGGGCAGCCAGGAGCCATTTAGTGATTTTTCCTCATCTTGCTGAGGTTCTTCTGCGGAATCCCAGGCTTTTCTAAACACAAATCACACACCTCTGGTACAGTGTGCTCAGTGCACACAGCACTTCCCCATACTCTATCCCATCTGGTCCTCACCACAGCCTCAGCAGCATCGCAACATTACAGATGAGGAGATCAGGCCAAGAGAGCCGAGGGGCGTGGCCGCTCCTACTCAGCTTCACTCAGCAGGGACCTGCACCAGGTGCTCTGGCCACAAAGAAACCCCCACTCTCCACCTTCCTCCTAGGAGGTGCCTCCAGACCTGTAAGAACCCCAGAGCCTCTGCCTTCTGGAACCTCAAAGACAAAGTCATGCAGACGTAACTGCACTTGAGACTCGTGCAGCTTCTAAAACACAAAGCTGGAGTCTTGAGCTGTTTGTGACTGAGGAAGGACAGAGCAAACGAGGTCGCTGCCATGAGGTGCTCGGATGTGTCTGACTGCTCTTCCTCCTGCACAGATGATCCGGAAACGGGCTGTAGCTGGGCCACAGGAGTCAGCCAGAAGTCTGAGAGAAGGACGCAGTGACACAATTAGGAGGAGATGAGGTGGCATAGAGCAAGCGGATGCTTTTAAACTAATTTAGGAGGAGAAAAGAGAGGCAGATGTGCAGTGGAAGTGCTGGCTCGGGATTGTGAAAATCAGAAAGTAAGTAAGGCAGCACCTGTCTTGTCTAATTCCAGGCTCCATTAGAAAAGAGATGCAGGCCCCACCTTTCTGGGCAGACTCTTGAGGTTGGCCTCACATGAACAGGAATGTGTACCTCAAGGTTGTTTATGAGGATGGTTCACATCCGCTTTATCTTCCTCTCTTCCTCCCTCCCTCCCTCCTTCCCTATCCTCCCTTTCTCTCTTCCACTCTCTCTGAAAAGCAATGGAAAAAAATATCCTCAGGTGAGGATTAAATTAACCAAAAAAATTTCTTTTTAAGAATCCCTCCCTCATAATCTTCATGCAGAATTTGTTCCTAGGGGTTTTAACTGCTCAGGTTGTTGGCTCTTTTCTCTCCCCTCCCTGGTCCTGACTCCCTTCTCTGATTTGCCTTCCCACCTCCCTTTGAGTCCACCCACATCTTTCTCTCCTTAACGTGCTTCCTCCTCTCTGCCTCCTCCACGTCTCTTTCCAAAGATGAGAGAGAGAAAAGGGCAGTGAAGGGATTCTATAGCCGCAAGCCTTCTTCTGTAGGATCCATCATCAGGGGAAGAAGCGGCTTGTACTTTAAAGCCAGTTTTGTATTTTCTGCATGTGCTGATATGTATACAAATACTCAAAAGGAAAAAGAATGGTTGCACTGCACGGGGAAATGTGATGATGGGTGGAAGAGTAAGTCTGGCAGAAAGCAGCTTTGGCAGGAGCAGGGATGCCCCGCAGTCAAGGGCAGGAGCCACGCGAGGCTCCCGACTACCTTTCAGCTGCCACGAACACCTTGGACCAGGCCTTTCCACCTGCAGTGGGCAGGCAGCATGGGACAAGGCAGGTAACGCAGGGCTATTGTCCTGGGATCCCAGAGCAACAACTCTCTGTACTCTCTGTGGGCTCAGGGATCCTGCTTGGCTTGCCTAGGACATTTCTAAAATCACTCTGTTTTTTAAAACTTTATCTTCATCGTTGAAAGTATTACAGATTACTTTGGTTTTTGTGTGTGTCACCCCATTGACCCCCTCCTCCCCACACTTGCCCCTCCTAAGCCTTTGCCACACTGTTGTCTGTGTCCATGGGCTATGTATATCTATATCTATATATAAAAGGCTAATATATCTATATCTATATCTATATCTATATCTATATCTATATCTATATCTAAAGTGTCCACTCAGGAGTTTGACCCAGAGACCAGGAGTTCTATCGCTCGCGATGACTTGTGCTGATCAGGGGCCAGTGTGGAAGGAAGGAAGGCCCCGGCCGGCAGCTGGCAGCTGGGGAAGGAAGGCCCTGGTCAGCAGCCAGAAGGCCCTGGTTGGCCCTGATTGCTGGCCAGGCCTAGGAACCCTACCCGTGCACGAATTTCATGCACCAGGCCTCTAGTATGCATATAAGTTCCCCTGCTCAACTCTCCCCTCAGAGCCCCCATCCCCACCTCCCCTCTGAAATTAATCAGTCTTGTTCATGGTTCTACGTCTCTGGGTCTATTTGGAATGTGGCCTCTTACCTGTCTGCACCTTCCCCGTTTTACCCTTTCTGTCTGCTTCCTTATTCTTATGATTTCGTATGTTCCAGCTCTGATGGCACGATATGTTTGAGATACAGGAACATCGGCATGGTGATAAGCATTGGCAAAGGAGAGAAAATAATCTTGATGTGCAGAAAACCATGATGGTCATCAGCCTTGACCTCCCTCCCTGGTCCAACACTGCCCTGTGTCTATCAGCTTGTGAATGGCATCACTGTTCTGCAATTCCTTTGCATATTTTTATCTCTTCTTTTCTGTCATTTATATGATCATCATTCTCTGGCCCTTACATTCTACCAGCAAATGTCCCTTGACTTTGTCCCCTCCTTTTGTTCCTTGAGTCACTGCCCTGGCTCAGGCTCTCTTATCTTGAAAGATGCTGTTCTGTGATTGTGTTCTCCTTTTAATTCATCTTCCACATTGCAGATTATTTCATAAAATCTGAAGTACACTTTTTCTCACCCCTTGCCCTAAATATTGTTGCTGGCACTCCACTGCTGGCATAATGTCAACACCCCTTATGACCTGGTCCCAGCACACTGTCCAGTCTCCTCCCCATCATCTGCCCTCTCACCCGTCATCACATACCAACCCTTGTTTTGACCTCTTGGGTTGCCCTTGGGACTAGCCAGGCCTGAGGAGAAGTCCTTTCATGAACATAAGGTGGGTGTACTAGGCGGTTAAAATAGGATTCTTCCTGTCTTGGAGTTTTGTGTGAAGCCTCAAAGCTGAGAAAAAAATGAGTTTTCAAGTATCTCCACATTGTAAGGTAGATGTTAGACCATCTATGAAGAATTTGCAATAATCAGTAATAACTAGTTCTATCGTCAAAAGAAAAGATTAAGAATTTATTAACTGAAGTGGCCTCCAAACCAGTCTCTCCAATTTCATCCTTTCTCCCTAGTATTTTCAACATAGTAGCTGCCAGAATGATCCGGGGCAATCATGCCTTGTGTCTCTTCAGAAACCACAAGGGCTCTTACTCAGAGGAAAAGCCACAATGGCTTCTGAGACCCAGGAAAAGCAGGTCTCGTTTAACCTCTAGACTAGTGGTTCTCAACCTGTGGGTCGCGACCCCTTTGGGGGTCGAACGACCCTTTCACACGGGTCGCCTAAGACCATCGGAAAACACATATATAATTACATATTGTTTTGTGATTAATCACTATGCTTTAATTATGTTCAATTTGTAACAATGAAATTGGGGGTCACCACAACATGAGGAACTGTATTAAAGGGTCGCGGCATTAGGAAGGTTGAGAACCACTGCTCTAGACCCTCATCTCCTGCCATATGCCCCCCTGGCCATCTTTGCTCCAGCCACGCTAGCTTCCTTGCTGTTCTTCAGACATGCACGTACATTCCTGCCACAGGGCCTTTGCCCTGGCTTACTTTGGATAACTACCTCACCTCTTTGGGGTTCTTGCTTTATTCGTTTCCTGGCTGAGGCTTACCTCATCACCCTATTTAAAATTGTAAGCTGTAAATGCTAGCACTCCCAATTCCTCATATCCTGCTCTACTTTTTCTCTTTCCACAGCACCAACACACTATGAAGTTGAACTTTTCATTACTTTATGGCTTCTTGTCTGTCTCTGAGGCTGGGGATGTTTACCTTTTCTGTTCATAAAGCACCCGTTCTATCGATAAAGCATAGCACACACTTGTTTTCGGCCCTAGTTATTAGCCAAGTCAGGATTTTCAGGAAAGAAAGGATGGCTCATCAAACTGACTTCCATAACAACCATGTTTTCCCTGGGATTCAACTTCTACTCACGTGTCAGCTCTTGAATTCTTCAAAGTGGCCCTTTTACTAAAATAATCTTTTACTATTGTTTACCAGCATTTTAAAGAAGCTATTCAGTGTAGGTGTACCATAAAAGCAGATTCCGTTTGAAATGGAGGGAATAAAAAAAGATTTTCTGGCTTGTTTTTCTCTTGCTCTATCTTGTTTGTCTTTTCAATGTCACAACTCTTTTCTCAGGTGGAGGAGACCATTCATCTGTGTGTTTTATCTTAACAGAGGGAAGGGGGATCAAGTGAGTGGACTTAGGCAAAAACCAATGGAACCAGGGAAGGAGAAAAACACATGAAATTAGTTTGAATAGATTTGTTGATAAAGCCAATCTCTAATGCCAGGCTCATAAAAACAGGCCAAGATAACTGTTGTCATGCTACTCCACAGATCAGAGAGAGATGGTGGAAGGACCACAGGACTGGCAGGCAGAAGCCTGGGCTGCCTCCTGAGGTATCCCCCTGACTCTTGTGTAGACATTGGCCTGTCAGTTAATCTCTGAAGTGGGGATAGTGATACCCACGTCATCCTATTTCACAGAGTTGTGGAAAGATAAATGAGAAAATATTTGGGAAGCCACCGAAGTGCTTTATAAATATTGAAATGGTGTATTTCAGGATCAAGGGGATTTGTTTATTAGCTTACAAAACAGAGGCACTAAGATGCATTTAAATCTCCATGAAAAAATTCAACATTGTTCCATTTGCTCACACCAGGGAAGCAAATCCTTTTACTTGTATGTGTCTACACTCATTAACTGGGGAATCTAGCCCTCAGCTGTCATCCTTCCCATCAAGATTAAGAAACGACAGCGACAGCTAGAGAAACACAGAAGTATGTGAGCAGCAGACAAGGATGTTTGAAATGTCTTCATCTGCAGTACTTTCCAGACCAGCAGTGTGCTTCTTGCCCTTGGTGTTGCCTATGTAGTATCCTCAGTGAGAACCCTGAAAGCCCCTTCTACTCTCTGAAAGTCTGCCATTGTTGTTCCAAAGCCCACCACTAGACACTGTTTCTTTACAGAAGGCATTGATTTCTGCTCAAGGCCCTTTGGATCGTCACATCAAAGACACGAAAAATAGGTGTGGAGTTCAGGTACCCATGGAGAAGAGGAGGCACTGGTTCCATAAAGAACAGAACCGCTTAAAAAGAAACCTGGGGCATCCTAGAGATGACCTGTGTCCCCCTAATTTTGACCTTGAGCTGACCTGTGGAACAACAATGCCTCTGCCCCACCCTGACTCTTTCGAAGCACAGTGAAAGTCGCTGAGTGGGGACAGAAGCACAAATGTGAGGTCTTACATCTTGCTAGGTGTCTTACTTGCAAACTGAAAGCTAAACACCATTTTCAAGATGGAGATCGGGTTTATCCTTAGAGTGTTTTGGCTTCTACAAACTTCCACCCCCAACCAACTGCCAATGCTCATTCCTGCTAACATTTTAGTGCCAATTTTTTTCTCTTATATGTGCCACTGGGGCTTTTGGATTGCTTATAACTTGGCTCAGAATGAAACATAAAGTTAGTTATGAGGGCTCAGATCTCTGCCAGGTGCAACCAAAAGATCTACCTTAAAAATTTAGTAGTGTCCCTGGGTAACCCTGACAATCTTGAGCTTGCATTACTTATTATAAGAAAAGCCTGGGTTACCCAGAATTGATTTTTGGATTTCAATGCAAGCCTCTTTGGTCACTGGTTTGTATTTTGGGCCATAGATTTATATGTTGACTTGGTTTTTAGGGGGCCTGTCACTTTAAAATACTGCTTTTTCAGGGCAGGGGGAGGGGACTGAGTTTATGGAGGTTGAGGAGGGATGGGAAATAATGAAGATTAATCAGTGATGGTTGAAGACAAAAAAGAGATGAGAATTTTAATGAGACTAAACAGTTTTGCAAAGACCCAACTTTTGTGCTTCTTTTGAGGGCAAGTCAATCAAACAGGCACAAAGGTAATTCTCAGCCTTTTGATGTTTGTGACTATGAAATACTGTTTAAAGCTGTTGACGATATGTAGGAAGAAAATGGTCTCAATGTCAAAGAAAGGAGTTAATGAAAACCCAAATTACAAGGGACCAAAATAATCGTTGCCACTATAATTAAATCAGCCACGAGTATTAGAAAGAACTGCCACGATCTCAAGACATGCTAAGTGCTACTTTGACATGGCAGACATTGGAGGGAGACTTGTAACTGTACAAGAGGGCTAAACCAAAGATGATGATAAGTGCTCACAATTAAATGTGCCAGGAGAAGTATTAATAAGTACTTTCATCAATTTCTCTTGGCTCCAAGGCTAAGAACCTATCGAGGGCCTGGTTGGTATGCCTCACTGGTTGAGCGTTGACCCATGAAACAGGAGGTCGCTGTTTTGATTCCAGGTCAGAGCACATGCCTAGGTTACCAGTTTGAGCCCCAGTAGGAGATGTGCAGAAGGCAGCCAATCAATGTTTCTCTCTCATCAATGTTTCTATCTTTCTATCCCGCTCCTTTCCTTTCTCTCTAAAGATCAATAAAACATTTTTTTTTAAAAGAATCTGTCTATACATTTAGACAACAGGAATGAAGATAAAACAAAATTGTGAGTTTGGGGAAATAATTGACACTTTAAAAAAAGAATCTGTCTATACATTTAAAGACAACAGGATTGAAGACAAAACAAAATTGTGAGTTTGGGGAAATAATTGACACTTTAAAAATGAATATAATCTTGCCTATTTGTCAGGCTTTGAGTATGCCAGAGCTTTGCCTTTCCACCCCATAAATAATGTACTTGATTCCCTGTTTGATTTTTTTTGGAAGTAGGACAGTATAGGAATTAAGAGCAAGGGCCTTCGAATCAGACTGCTATGTTCAACTTCATCTCCCCAGTCCCTATCGGGGGCCAATCGGGCCAGCCGGCCAGGGGGAGGGACAACAGGAGGTTGGCTGGCTGCGGGAAGTTGGCTGTGGGAGCACACTTACCACCAGGGGTCAGCTTCTGCGTTGAGTGTCTGCCCCCTGGTGGTCAGTGTGCATCATAGCAACCAGTTGACCGGTCATAACGGTCACTTCGGCTTTTATATATATAGATGTGTCTGTTACTAGTTTTGATATTTCCCCTTCCTATGCTTAAAAGAACTTCAATTATTGGAAGAAAGAATAGAAAGGCTGGTCTTTGGTTTAGAAATCCTAGACAATTTCTTTTTTAAAAATGTTTTTCTTTCTTTTGTGTATGTGTGTGCCTCCAAGCTCTTTCAAATGAAACCTGAGTGAAAGCCAGTGAGTAAAAGTAAAATAAACATGAGTCAATATGCTCTGGAAGGAGATGGAGACAAAATCCAGCGTTATAAATCTTCCCTCTCCTCACCCCCGCAGGTCTCCGCTGATGTCTCTGGCCTTGCAAAGCATAGTTTGTGCCCAGAAGTGCTGTCCTCTGGGTCCTGCCCAGCTCCCCAGCCCAGCCCAGGGCCTTGCAGAGAACACTTTATTGAATGTCACATTATTATTCTCTTCACTGCTCCCTCTCTTACATCGGGGGTGGAAGGAAGACAGTGAGGCAGACAATTACATTGCTGATGTGGGATTTTTAGAGGAAAATTGAGGGAAATTATAGGGACTACCCAGCTGTGGTGAAAACTCCTCACTCTCTTCCCACAGGACCCATTATTTTACAAACTGCTACTATTAAAAATGATTTACAGTCACTTGCCAACTTTACCATGCTGTTAGATTCACTGGAATCTTACCCAGTTTTAAAAGGAGTACAGGCGATCAAAGCGTGTCCACTCTCAAAATGGCGAGGAATTTGATGACTACTGTGTAGAGAGTTAAAATCTACTACACCATCAAGGTCAACCTTATCTCTCCAATATCCCCTATTCCGCTTGATCTTATTTCCTATCTTCTACATCCTGTCTCCTACATCAGCGTCTTTGCACCTTGGAATTTTCTCTTACTAAAAACATCTCTGGACTTTTGCTTATTCAGTCCTCTCCTTCCAAATATAGAGAAACCCCCCTTGAAAATTTTATCCTTACCCTTTATTTAAAGGCATTCACTGTGTTATTCTATTCACTTTCTTTCTTTTCAGTTTCATCAAGGAAGACAGATACCAGAGGTGAGTGATAATCCTATGAGACTGATCCAAATCCTCCTGGCTGGGTGAGCTGGTTAGCCCCAGTGTAGACGAATCTCCTGGTTGTCTGACTATCTTAGAATTTTGAAGATCTATGGCACAGATGAAGGTAAACAATGAGATGCCTATTCAGCAGCCACCATGAGCAAATCATAGCTAATTACTGAAAGGCAGAATCTCCAGAGCTTGGTGTAAACTTTGGGGACCTGACTTTAGAAGGAAGCTATTGTCTGGTTCATTTTGTATGTTTTGCTGTAGGGGCTACTGTTCTATACAATTAACACTTAGGACATGGGAAGTGGTTTTCTGGAGAAAATGCTCAGAGACCTCTCAGTAGTTTAGATTGCACCAAAGGAAATGTCGTCAGTGTGACAAAAGCACAAATGGAGCAGGAATAAAATGAGTCACTTCTAAGATGTACATTTAAGAACTGCAGAGCAACGGGCTACTTTGAGTGGAGGCAAAATGGATACTTTTACCATTTGGCTAGCACATTAGGTGGCTATATTTTAATGTTTATTTTGGGGGGGGGGTTGGAAAGAAAAATTCTGAGGTTCTAGCTGGATAGCTTTTAAAAAACATGGACTATTAGGTGTTAATTTTTGGTTTGGAATTGACAAAAGAATGCACGTTTCTGTAAATAATGTCAGAGTAGAGAACAACATTGCATTGTTCAGGGTAGGCTAGGCTATGATGTTTGCGATAGTCAGCCTCTGAGATGTTCCAAGTAATCCGCCTCCTGATATTCACTATCTTGAAAGTCTCATTCCCTTGAGCGTGGGCTAGATTAGTGACTCACATCTAGCAAAAGGAATAAGGCAGAGGTGGTGGGATGCCACCTCTGAGGTTAGGTTATAAAAAGACTGACTTCCATTTTGGAGTCTCTTCGCCTTCTCTCAAGCCTCTCCCTCTGGAGAAGCAAGCTGTCCTGCCTTGGGCAGGCCTATGAAGAGGCCACTAATGTCTGTGGCCAACAGCCACCAAAGAGCTGAGACTTCACAACAGCCACGTGAGTGGGTCTGGGAGCAGATTTTCCAGGCCCAGCAGGGCCTCGAGATGTCTATAGCCTTGGCTAACACGGTGGTTGCAGCCTCATGAGGGTCCTCAGTCAGAACTGAAAGGGGGCAGAAATGTTGGGGAACCGGCTAGTATTGTAAGACATATTAATCCTGCTCAATTAACCATGATTATTTTATTCTGAATTAAAAAGGCACATTCTAGCCTGGCTGGCAGCTACACTCAGGACCTGGGAGCTCACCTGGAGATGCAGCCCACCCTCAGAAAACAGAGCCAGAAACCAGAGTCACCAGCCCTTTGAAGACCCCAGGCTTTGCATATCACTAAGCCCTTTGAAGATCCCCTAGTCCTTTTGCATATCTGTAAACTGCCCTTTTGCCTACTTTCCTTTGTATTTATCCTATATAATAAAAGGGTAATATGCAAATTGACCCTAACAGCAGAACGACTGGGAATGACTGGTCACTATGACACACACTGACCACCAGGGGGCAGACGCTAAATGCAGGAGCTGCCCTCTGGTGGTCAGTGCACTCTCACATGGGGGAGCTCTGCTCAG
>NW_005370223.1:7299612-7301285 GCF_000412655.1 Myotis brandtii
GGGCGAGGGGCCCCCCCCCCCCAGTGCACAAATTTTTGTGCACCAGGCCTCTAGTCTATATATAAAAGCCTAAGCAACCAACGACCTGTCAATAGTCACTATGATGCACACTGACCACCAGGGGGCAGACGCTTAACACAGAGCTGCCCCCTGGTGGTCACTGTGCTCCCACAGCAAGAGTGCCTCTCAGCTGACCGACGGGCGCCAGACACAGGGCTCACGGCTGGCTGCTGCAGCCCAGAGACCGCAGTGGAGCAGCGGCGAGCCTATTGAGCAGTGGCAGGCGCAGCTAGGCCGGGATGAGCAGGAGCGGCAGGCGGGAGCAGAGGGAGGTATTGGACTGCCAGTTTCATCTCCATCCCCGCAGGTTACCCCACCGGTGCACAAATCCATGCACCGGGCCTCTAGTACCTAATAAGCAGCTGGCTTATGGTGGGCTACAGAGCAGATTTTTGTGGATCACCTGTTGCTCTCTCATACTGCCAGCAATATCGGAATAAACGCTCATATATGATTCAACCCTGTTTCTGCTGAATTGGCTTAAGTAGTGACAGACAGCTCGAACCCATTGTTTGTCCAGTTACAGAACCATTCCTGAGATAGCACATGTGTGTTGCTTTTTGCTGCTAAGCTTGGGGAGTAATTTGTTATCTCCAATATATATCTAATATAGTACATTAATTAATTCCCAAATCTCAGTGGCTTTACATAGTAAGTCCCTCCCCTCCTCCCCAATATACACACGCACACTACATTTTTGGTTCAAGTTAGACACGCCCTGAGAAGTTGTCTTCCTTGGGTAATCTAGTGATCCAGGGGCCTTGCATTTTGTGGTAGGAAGATTCCTTGAAGCACTCACAGCGTTAAGTATGCCAAACAGAAAGTGATGTATGTTACTCTGCTCACATTTCACGGTCAGAAACCAGTCACACAATCCCACCTAAGTGCATGGAAAAATGGAGGAGCATATGGATAGTCAATTAGAATCAAATGTTTCTTCCACGTGCATAACATACAAAGTGAAAATCCACTTTTCTTCTCCCATCAAACATCCCATGTTTAACTTTCACACACACACACACACACACACGTATATCATATTCCTATATGGGTAAAATAGGATCAAATTTCTTCACCAAGATCTATATCATTCTTGGTAACATCTGCTTGGTATTCAATGGTAGGGCTGTATCATTTAATTGGTCCTCTGTTAATGAGGAATAATTTCATCATTTCTATGGCTAAAAAATGTCTTAATAGATTTTCATCTGTTACTTCTCAAAACACGTGCATGTATTGAAATTAGTCCACTGAGGGAACGAAGCCTGTATCCATCAGCCCTTGCCTCACTCTTGCTGGCTCCTTAAATAAAAGGCACCCTCCTGTTTGGCCCCATTGCTTACGGGCAATAGATATGTTAGGGAGCCATTGAAGTATTCAACTAGCCATCATTCTGATATAAGAGAAAGGGACAGAAGGGAACGAGCATCTATTAAGTGCAGTGTTTGGGCACTGTCTTTGCATTGATTTCACTGAAACCCCATAGTACCCTGTGAAATATGTAATTATTATTCAGCTCCTATGGTGAAATCCACTTCACGGGCTTTAAGCAGATCCCTGCCAACAGCCCCACCACATATACTCACCATGTAATTTATTGTTCTTTTCTTTTT
>NW_005370223.1:7302106-7332462 GCF_000412655.1 Myotis brandtii
GCAGGCTCGATCCCCAGTGTGGGGTGTGCAGGAGGCAGCCAATCAATGATTCTCTCTCATCATTGATGTTTCTATCTCTCTCTCCCGCTCCCTTCCTCTCCGAAATCAATAAACATATATATATATTAAATTAAAAAGAAGTGGGATGCCAACATTGATATCCCAAACTTTAGAAATAAAAATAAAAATAATCCACCACCCTTCAGGTGACAATGAGTTTGGGGAACACTGGCTGCTAGAGAATTCGATCTGTCCGAGGTAAAGGACAATTTTAACTACAGACTTGCACCAGGTTGTTCTGCAAGTGAAGGCGGTAGAGGGTAAAGTTTCTGTTGGACAGGTATGGCAATGGGCCTTGTTTTCTATGGATCTGCAGGCTCCTGGACATTGTATGGAACTGGGAAAGGGGAACTGAAGCTGCCCTGGGAACCAATGTTAAATGGTGTATCCATGCTCAGAGGGGAACACTGTGCAGAGCAGGTTACATTAGTGAACGGTTTTCTCATGTAAAATTGGACTGTTCCTCCAAGAATTATTGTTTATCATTGGGAGGTGTGAGTGCGTGTGTGTGTGTGTGTGTGTGTGTGTGTTTATTGTTTATCACTGGGAGGTGTGTATGTGTGTGTGTGTGTGTGTGTTCTAATAATCCATTCATTTACTAAATATTTTTTGAGAGCCTACTATGCATCAAGCACTGAATAAAGTAATGAACAAAAAAGGCAAAAATTCTTACCATTATGGAGTTTTTTCATTCTAGTGGGGGAAGAGAATCAAAGCAATCATTAGGTGACATTAAGTAGCATGTCAGATACAAAGGATTACTATGGAGAAAAACAAAGAAGAGAAGGGGAAAAGCGAGTGCGGGTGGGGGAAGTTGAGTTTTTATTTATTTTTTTTTGAGGTTACAGTTTTATTTTTTTAATTGTTTTTAAAAATAATTCTTTATTGTTGAAAGTATTACATATGTCCCCCTTTTTCCCCCATTGACCCCCAAAAGTGAGACCTGAGAGGATGTAACAAGGACTGGAGCTCTTATTCTGGGTGAGATTGGAACGTTGCTGGGATTCCATCAGAGGACTGATAAGATCTGACTTATTCTGTAATAGGATCACTCTGGCTGATCTGTTGCAAATCCGCTGTAGGGAGGTTATTTGGAAACTTTTGCAATAATCCAGGGGAAAGGAGATGCTTCAATCAAGATGACCATGGTGGAAGGGCAAAAAGCAGTTCGATTCTGGATCTATTTACTGATCTGTTGAATGGGGGATATGAGAAAGGGGGAGTCACAGATGACTCCGACATTTTTGGTCTGAGCATGTTGAAGAATGGAGTTACCAGTTAGGGGCAACCTAAACACACTAAGTTCACACATGCTAAGTTGAGATGCCAACGAGATATTTAAATGACAACTGTGAGTCTGTATTTCAAGAAGAGTGCTGGTCTGGAGAAGACAGTTTCAGGCTGGATAGAGCCAGAAAAAGAAGAGGTCCCAAGACTGAGCCCTGTTTTTAAAATTACATCGGGAACAAACCTTTACTCCCTTCCATGGGCAGTAGACTGGAGAATATACATTTATATAACTTAGTTATCCTACTCGGATGCATAGAAAACTGTCAGTAAGAAAATGGCTACACTGCTTTTTTTCCCTCTCTAAAATATTAGCATTTAGTTCTATAGAAGCAAGAGGCAGCTTTTCTAATCTTTTGTCCCTTATATTGTCTAGTCTTTTAAGTTCCATAATAAATTCACTTATTTATCTAGTCCTTGAAAAATTTTGGGAGGTAAGTAGTATTCGCAGAAGGCCATAATGAAGCTCAGAAAATAATACATGAATCCAACTCCATTAGGCAGATGTGCTATCAGCACAATTTAGAGGTGAGGAAGTTGAGGCAGAGTGAGATGAAGGGATGTGATTGAGTTCAAGCTTTTCAAGTCTGGCAGCAGTAGAGCTGGGTTTGGAATGGGTTTATTACTTTCAGTATGACTTACTGAGTGCTGGTGACAGAGACAAGTGACATGCAGCTAAGGCCCCTTCCCCATCCTCAGCCTTTCCCTCTCTCGCGGGAAAAGGCAGGGCTTCTCAGCCTGGGCCCTATTGACATGCGGGGCTGGGTAATTCGGTGTTGGAGGTGGTACTGTGCAGTGTAGAATCCCTAGCTCCTACCCACTGCATGCCAGCAGCATCCCCACCCCGTTATGGCAACTAAAAATGTCTGCAGACATTACCCAGTACCTCCTGGAGGGTAGGGTGTGTGTGGCAAAATGTCCCGGACGGAGAACTGGGTTAGGGTCTCCACTCGGTTTGGACCAGATTGGGAGCAGCCCCACGGTCATTAGTTTCCCGCAGCGCTGAGTGCGTAGTATCTGGGGGCTCTGGGCTGCAAGCACTCTACGTGGAGGCTCTGGGGTCCCCGAGACTGGCCTGCTGTGGCATCATCTCCTGTCTGGTGAGATTGGGCCCTTTCCTTTGCTCATCCTGCCCCTAAGGTGGTTGCTTCCTATAGCCTCCATTTCCCATGTCCCCTCCCTGGTCCAGGAAAGCAAGCAAGCAAAGGCAGGCCTCCGGGCTCCTCCTCTGACTCCGTGTCTATTAGCTAAATGAACAGCAAATGCAGGTGGCTGTTGAACCGCAGGGGGCATCATTACACTCCTGGATTTGACTGGATTAGATCTGATCAGAACGAGCATGTTGAGAAGCTGATGGATATTCGTTGGTGGCAAGAAATCCTATAACCAGTCAACCACAAAGCTTTTAATGAATGCCCACCCTAAATTTGCTTAGCACAGATGTGACATTTCCCACAACCCCAGATGTGGCACTGCATACATCAATGAAGAGGCATTAATTTGGAATTTTATTTTAGGTGCTTTATATTTGTCATCTTTCTGGTCCTCCCACCCCCTTGCATGTGCTGGGATTGCTTCAGAAAGCCTGGCTTGTTGCTCACATTTTGTTCCAGGACATTCTATTGGAATGTTTTCTCTCCGACATGATGTCTGCCAAGTTGGTGACATTTCGCTCATGATACACGTCTCTACGAGCCACCGAATGCTTGTCATTAAAGCTGCATTGACTCATTCAGCTTCATGCACAGAACCCGGCTGGGCCTGTGCTTGGGAAGTGGCCGTTGGGCGGGCAGTGAGGTAGATGCACAGACCTTCCCCAATTTGTTTTCCGATTTAACTTCATCAGGACAATCTAGTCCCCATTCAGAGCGTGTTGTGATTTTGTGAAAAGTGGCTGCTCACTCTCCTACTTTTGATTTATTAGTAAGTGACCTGCAGGAGGAGGAAAGGCCCAGGGAATTGTGTGCTTGGCCACTTTAAGCACTTCTGATTCTTCTACCGTATTCATTTTCTGCCTTTTTAAAAAAATTATTTTTCCTTATAGCCACCATTTGAATTATGCAGGGTACTGCTTGGTTTGAGATATACCATATCATTACAGTCACGAGGCTCTAGGGAATTTCCCCATGCAGGGCCTCATTTGGTCATGTGAGGCTGCAGAAACAGCAACTGTCCCAGTGATGCGCAAATACCTTCTCCCCTGTCTGTCTGCCACTGTCTGATAAAAGTACCCTCCTTCTGGTTCAGGCCAATGAGATGGTAAAAAAAAAAAAAAAAGAAGAAGTGTATTGGGGGTGAGGGATTTGGGGAAGCATTTTTCCTCATTGATAAAAAGAGAGTAGTATACCAGGACAGTGCTTTCTAACTCTCCCAACTACTCACCTGCTTCCTGCCTTTGACTGTAGCCAGTGAGATATTGGCAGTTGTGGCAAACATCATGTGATCGTGTGGGGAGGGTTTCTTTTTAAGAGAATTGCAGAGATGCCAGATCCAGCACCTTGACATAACAGGAAACCAGCTAAGAGAGGCCTAAGCCCTAAGGACGTTCCAGTGGTGTTTCTATAATCCACAGCTCAAAGCAACTAAAGCTCAATCTCTCCAATTCACACACTCATTAACGGAGCTGATGCTGAAGACAGGGATCCTCTTCCTTCAAGCCTCCCTAACTCTGTATATGTAGTTCATAAAGCTCAAGAAACACAAAATACTTCTACAACTGAGCAATAATATGTGTAGATGATGGTACAGAAAGAGACACAATTTCACATTGTGTTTCATGTATAAAAATCTTTAAAATTCACCAAATCCAGCAAATAAGACAACAAAAACAAGGCTGAGCATAGGACCTAAAGATGAAGACAGCTATATAATCAAAAGGATAATGCAGTGCCATCTCACACCTGTCAGAATGGCAACCATCAAGAAATCAACAAAGGACAAGCGCTGGCGAGGATGCGGAGAAAAAGGAACCCTCATGCACTGCTGGTGGGAATGCAGACTCATGCAGCCACTGTGGCAAACAGTATGGAGTTTCCTCAAAAAGTTAAAAATGGAGCCCTCATTTGACCCAGTAATCCCACTTCAAGGAATATATCCCAAGAAAACAGAAACACCAATCAGAAGGGAGATACGCACCCCTATGTTCATAGCAGCACAATTCACCATAGCTAAGATTTGGAAACAGCCTAAGTGCCCATCAGCAGATGAGGGGATTAAAAAACTGTGGTATGCCTACACAATGGAATACTACGCTGTTGTACAAAAGAAGGAACTCTTACTATTTGCAACGGCATGGATGGACCTGGAGAGCATTATGCTAAGCTAAATAAGCCAGTCAGAGAAGGATAAATATCACATGATTGCACTCATTTGTGGAATATAATGAACAACATCGACTGATGAACAAAACCAGATCCAGAGACACAGAAGCACTGAATGGACTGTCCAACCTCAGAGGGAAGTCAGGGGAGGAGAAGAACGGGGAGGGAGTCAACCAAAGGACTTGTCTGCATATAAGTATAACCCATGGACACAGACAGTAGGGGGGTGAGGGCATGTGCTGGGGAGGGGCAGCGGGGGAGAGGTCAATGGGGGGGAAAAAGGAGACATATGTAATACTTTAAACAATAAAGAATTTACAAATACATATTTAAGTCTGGATTAAGGCAAACCAATGCAGAAGCTCTGAAATCCCATTCTCTGTGATGTCAATTACTGGATACTAATTTAATTTGTCCCCCGTGTTCTGCAGTCTCTTTTAGATCTTTTCCCTCCTTGAAGTCAAGCTGTGAGTGAGTACACTCTCTTCTTATCTCCAAAAGAAACAGCATGAACTGGGAGAGTTCCCCAGAGCTCGGGGCCAGGTTCGGCCATGTCCCCTTGGCTTTCTCTATCCGGCTTGCAGTACTGAAAAGGAAGCGTCTCTCTAACAGTCGGAGCATTCCTGAAAGGGCTTAGCCATTTGTTCACAATTGCTCCTCCATTAAGGGCAAATGTAAAGTCGGTAAAAGGCGTAGGCATGCAGATGGCATTTTAAATATAACGCTTAAAGATACAGAACCGTATAGGATTTGGAAATAAAAATTACATTGGACTGGCAGCTTGTACGCAGTAAGATTCATCTCAATGTAAATTTAAAAAGCTGAGATCCTAAGCTGCCTGAATCAGCCTTTGAAAGAGAATGATGAGCTCAGTGTGCCGTGGCTTTGCTCCTCCAAGGACTACAAGACGCTCAGATATGCCAACTCTGAGCGGGGTAACGCACTGTGACATGTTCAGAGGAAGAACTGAATTGTACGAGACAAGAAAGCCACTGATACAGGCTTTTATGCAAGTTGATTAATAAACTTCTCAAAGGATCATACAAAAATCAACTGCTTTCTTTAGGAAAGCGTACAGCAGGAGGTGAGAAACTTCCTGACTGACAGCAGAATGCATCGCAGGAGAGGAGCTGGCTCTGTAGGCAGACCACTCGAGGGCATCTCGGGGAAGAGGGGAGATGTGGAGGGTTTGGGTATTGACTGGTCTGCAGAGAGGCCCAGAAGGAAATGGCAGATTGCTCAACACAAGAGGCATTTTTTGGTGCTGGTGAAGGAGGGTATGAGAGCAGAGGTGGAAGAGGGAGAGAGGCGTGAGGACACGGTGGGAGGCTGAGGAACTACAGGGTATTAGGTAGCCTGTGAAGTGTTCCAGGTGGTTGGAGGGGCTGAGGGACTTCCAAGCACAAGGATGCTTTGTTCAACTTGAAGTGCTTTGCAATGTAGACTCTTCTCTGATCTCAGATACAGTCTGATAAAAACAAAAACTGCCTTTGTGAGTGGATTGTGTGTGTGTGTGTGTGTGGATTGTGTGTGTGAGTGGATTGTGTGTATATGTGTGTGTGTGTGAGTGGATTGTGTGTGTGTATGTGTGTGTGTGTGTGTGAAATTTGAGGAAGGGGCTGCATCTTACCTCTGGATCTGTGCAGTGACTACCACAGATAAAGCCCATGGATGGCAAGGTGATAGACTGAAGAAGGGCTGGGGGCCAGGGAGGAACATGAGGATTTAAAGTCACCCTTCTCTCCAACCCCCATTTTGATGAAATCGTGGAGAGGGTTGGAGGCTTGGGTAATACCATCTTGTGACTTGCACTGACTTGTGAGGTCCCCACCTGGGGGAAGTTGGGCATCTTCCTTGGGCTCTTTTGTGTGGCTGTGGTTTGGGCTGGGGGCTCTGTTTGCTGCTCCCTCCACCCTGGCCAGTAAGGACCTGGCTTCCAGTTGGCTTTGGCTCATGGAAAGCCCAACACAGAACCTCTGTAGGAGGTTAGAAGGAGGGGGGGAGAGTGAGGTGAGTGTGCCTCAAGAATTTATAAAACATGCAATATCTGACAAGTCAGGGGCACTGGACTCTTTTCCCTTAGATTGTCAAATTAAATAATGACAAGAGCCAACACAACAATAGCCATCTGGTGTGAATGCATCAAAACCATACCTATTCTTTTTGTCAGATCAACAAAAAAATATTATATATATTTTTGGAGTGCCACAGAATTTTAGCAATTAGTTTATGTGTGCCATGAGGTGAAAAAGGTTGCATATCACTGCTACAGATGATGCTCATTGAAGGCTAATTGTGTTGCCCTGGTGACTAGTAATAACAGCATTATTCTTTCTCTCACTAACTCACTAAAACCTTATGAAGTAATGTTTACTGTGTCTTGAACGATGCATTAGGCATGAAAGCAGAAATGTTGATAGAGGTCCTGCCTTCATGATGCTTACACGCTAGTGGATATTTGGAGGTTCTGGTCACAATTGGCAAGGCTTTTTTTGTGTGTATGCGATTGTTTTCTTGACTTTGATCTTGGCAACAATCTGGTGAGGTTAGCCACTGTTTGGAATGACCTTCCTTTTACACCTAAGGGGTTCAGGTGGTTCCCCGACTGGCCCACGGCGACATCTCTACTACATGGCAGGAATATGATTTGAACCTGGCAGGAGGTGAGCAGTGCCAGCTCATTGGCCGTAAGCAAACATGCCAGTTGGGGCTGATCTGTGGTGCAGATGCGGATGCGAGGGGGGCTCTGTTAAGTACAAGCATGTTGTGACACTTGAGGGGAGATGTTCTGTTACCAGCTAATTATCACTTACATTTTTTAAGAAGGGAAATCGTGCCTCTCGCATCTTATTTTAAAATATGGAAAGCCTTGGGAAAGTTTGAGGGTAATCAGCTGCTCTTCCAGCTCCACAGGCGGAAGGGCTGTCCGTGTGATGGCCCCTCCCCAGGAGCTCCGCGGGGGGTGGCAATCCCAGCCCAGCATCTCACACAGCACAAGATGCCAACAACACAGGTGCGCGGCTGGGAAGGGCAGAGAGAATGGAAATGAAAGATGGACCTCAAAGCATTTAATTAGATCATTTGTACCCAGAAGGGTTGCTGATGCCACAAGAATGAAGCCAGAACAAAAGACCAGAGATCGCGTGATTCCATTTATATGAAATGTCCTGAGCAGACAAAGCCATAGAGGCAGATAGAAAACAGAGAGTGGTGCCAGGGGCTGGGAAGGAGGGGAGGGAGGATGGGCAGTGACTGCTTCATGAGTAAAGGTGCCCTTTTCGGGTGAAATGTTCTGGAACTAGATAGTGGTGATGGCCGCACATCATTGTGAATATACTAAATGTCACTAATAGTAATTTGTATGTTAGGTGTATTTCACCATCTCTATCTCTCTCTCTCTCTCTCTCTCTCTCTCTCTGAATATACTAAATGTCACTAATTTGTATAGTAATTTGTATGTTAGGTGTATTTCACCATCACACACACACACACACACACACACACACACACACACACACAGTTAAAGAAATCATCTTACTGGTTGGTTAAGACTGACTTCAATCTCCAAGGTACTTCTGCAACACACCTGAGGAGGGGAAGTCAGGTTTTATCAGAATGCCCTCACCCAGAAGAAAGTTGCCATCTCAATCATAAGCATATTTCATTTTTAGGAAGTCCTACTTGCTACAAAACTCACTATTAAAGTGAATTAAAAATTGATGTGACAGAGAAAGAGAAGGGCCTTCGAGTGATCAGGATAAAAGGATCTCAGGTACCTCAGGGATGCCCCAGGCTTCTCTCTGTGCCTGAAGAGAAAGTGCGGTGCTGGGCCAGGGGCCCGCAGTCCTGCAGAGATATAAAGGTATGTTCCGGTCCAAAGCAGCGCTGCTATGTTGTTCTGAGCACGTCAAACTAAAGGGCTTGTGTGGGATACAGAAGTTATGTCTGGGTTATTCCAGAATCTGCCTGTAGAGTATTCAAAATCTAGCCTTAATGAGCACTGCCCTAGATAAACAGAAATCTAGGATATTTTTCAATTTGAAGACACACACACTCCTATGCTCATTTTAAAGTGGGAAAACTGTGTTCCATTTGAAAAGAAAAATACATGAGAAAAACCATACCACCAAAATTGTTATGTTTTATAAGCAGATATACGGTAAGATGTCTTCCAATAACAAAGACCCCAAGAGCTTTGATTTGATTTCTAAAATGCAATTCAGCCACATTTACAAAAAAGCATGACGACTGTGTACATCCAAGTGTATGCATGCGTTTCCCTCACTGCATCTGCTCTGACCTCAACAGCACCTCGTGTCATATTAGGAGAGAGAACAGTCCCGAAATTATTTTATATTCTGGTCTAATTAATAGTGAAACAGACCAATAGGAACAAAAATGAAGCGCTCCCCTTGGAAAAGGGCTCAGAGAGTTCTGATGCGAAGAGGCAGCAGCCGCTCATTCTGACTCCTGATCCACCCAGGGCACCTCAGCGTCACGCACCAGCTCCCGTGTGTGCCTCTCACGGCGTGGACGTGCCAGGAGTGGTGCGGGCTGCCTTCTGCGGGGGCTGTTGAAGAGCTTTGTGGTGGCACAAAGAGAGATGTGAATTTTGTCCCTGGGACCTGGCAATGTACGTTTTGTGTTTTCAAAGCCCTGCTTTTGCATGGCTCCCAGCCCGCCAACCTGGGAACAGTGTCTTATCTCTTATCATCAAGAAAAATACTAGCCTCTGAGGATGTGGGCTGCTGCCAGCAGTGGGAGCCTGCCTCCCTTCGGTATTGAGGGATGACGTTAGACGCTTTCTGGAACCCGTACTGGAATCTGACTCAATGTGGGGAGAAGCCGGAATTACCCGAGCAACTCAGGGAAAACAGGAGAGCAGCAAGGGAGATAGGTGCCAAGAGGAAAGGAGGCTTTGTGCTAGACCTGGGGAGAAGGAGACATAACCAGGTTAAGACACACAAGATGTGAACAACGTTTATCTTTCTCAGAAAGTAGGGAGAGCTGGGTAAGGGACCCAGCAAGGCTCCTTTTCACTGAAGCTCTGGGGCCTGTGATTTTCTCTATCTGTGGGAGGGGCAGGTAGTTTGAGATAAAGGGGAAGCCAGGAACACAGTGTGATGCTAAAAACTTTGCCCCTCCCTCCCTCCTTCCCATAGGTAGTTTGAGATAAAGGGGAGGCCAGGAACACAGTGTGAGGCTAAAAATTTTGCCCCTCCCTCCCCCCTCCCTCCCTCTCTCCCTTCCTGTGGATTTATTAGGCAGCCAGGCAAATCGGTGTGCAAAGAATAGATCTGCTGGAATGACAGGCGGGGAAATGGCACATTAGGTAATGTTGCAGGCGCACACTGATCGGTGGTTGCACAGAAATGAAATTACATAAGGCAAAGGGCGCTGCATCTGCGGGGCCAGCTCCAGGGTTGAGCCTTCGCCTGGCTTCACTACTTTGTCCGAGAAGGTTTCATTCCCAGTCTGTCTCGCAGCCCGCAGGTGTGCGCCGCGCCATCCCAGGCACCGAGGTGGTGTTTACTCGCCCACGAGAGGACGTTTTAACTCTCCATCTCCCCTCCAGCGTGCAGTATTGATTTTCTGCTGCAGGGAGACAGACTTTTCTTCAAAGTGCCTTTGGAGGCAGACTTGGCTGTGGATGGCGCTTTGTGAGCATCCAGGGAACACAGAATGTCTTTCTTCGTCGCAAATTGTGTTTGTGCAATTTACTAGTCATAACAAGTTCATGTTTTATTGTAAGTTGCTCAAGGAAAACCCAACAGATTGAAGCTGTTTCATCACTTGATTAGTCTAAACAAGTCTGGATAATTAGCCTGGCTAATTTATACCTATGTCTATTGTGCAGTTTAAGAGAACATTTTGAAGATGGTGCCAGTGCAAAAATGTAGAAATGATTATTCTGTAATACTTGGCGTGAGGCATAGTTCCATGGGATTTCACCTTGAACATGCAAACACCCTGTCTTTTGAAGTGTGGTTGGCAAAAGTGAGGAGTATTTAAAAATTTTCCGATCTAGACCTTTTTTTTTTTTTTACAGGAGTTTATGGCATCTCTGATCCTGCCTTGCAGGCATGAAAGGCCTACCAGTAGCATCTCGTAAAGGAAAACAAATTAATAAAACACTCCTTGCTCTAAAAAAGTATCAGCCTTAATAAAGTAGAGAATTAATCTTTTATTACTTTGAAATTAAGTGCACAGGTTCAGTGGCTCCCCATTGCTTACCAAATGTGATACAGATCCCCTTGCCTGGGCTTCAAAAGGCCTTGAACCACATACACCCAACATCTATAGGGTAAATGTGAGATTGCAGTGTAGTTTTATTAAATATAAATGCCATAGTATATAGTACTCAGATGTAGGAGAAATTCCTGAGGTCTTGAGTGAGAGGGAAAGACAGGATGCATGGACCAAAGGAGAACTGATTTATTGATTATTGACTCATTCAAGATATATTTCCTGATAGATAACTGATGGAGATGTGGAGATGACATGGTTTTACAATGAGAAAGTTGCCATTGAGCTAGTGATAGGTAGATGTGGAAATGCTAACTTACTTTGGAGCACACGTTCTTTGTTTTGGAAAGGCGCAACTTTGGTGGTGCCTTTTAGTGATGTAGATGTGGGGGAAATTAGGACAGGGACCAACAAGGGTTCTTGGAGGAAGGGAACTTTGCATCTGAGGTTAAATGTTCTGTAACGTGTCTGGATGGAAATGACCATGGCTGAGGACAGCTGTTTATAAATGAGGGCCTCAAGGGAAAACACAGTTTAAGATGGTGGACAGTCTAGAGTGGTGGCCAAGGCCAGTGCCATCCTTAGAAATAGAAACAGGGGTCTGGCAGGTGTGGCTCAGTGGTTGAGGATTAACCCATGAACCAGGAGGTCAAGGTTCAATTCCCAGTTAGGGCACATGCCCAGATTGCAAGCTTGATCCTCAATAGGGGGCGTGCAGGAGGCAGCCAATCAATGATTCTCTCTCATCATTTATGTTTCTCTCTCTCCCTTCTTCTCTCTGAAATCATAAAAAAAGAAGAACACAGGTTGTCAGGATCTGGCTGATGCTAGAGAACCTGTTGGCCAAGGGAGTTTTGTGTGTGTGTGTGTGTGTGTGTTTGTGTGTGTGTGTGTAAACTTAAAGAGCTGAGTCAACAACTGTTATGGCTTTGGAAGTCAAGGCCAAGTAATGTGTGCTGTGAGCCAGAGTGTAAGACTTAAGGAAAGTTGCTACTCCATCCTTTCCCTGCACCCTGAGGATATATTGTCACACAAGTTCCTTGTCAGCAGAGCATGACCAGGAGTAGGCAGGGACTGCTCAGGATTGCTAGGGTGCCTGGTTCAGAGCACTTTTATTTTTGGGCAAAGACCCCATGATGCAGAGAATGGGGCTTTTCAGAAGATAAGTACAATTTTCCAGCCCATTGGAGCGCCCAACCTATCTTGTGTCTGGGAGTTTGGGGAGAGACTTTCTATTGAGGAAGGACATGCATTATCGAAGTACTTAAAAATAGGGAGATGAATTGTTCGATTTTAAAACAAAATTAAATGTGAGTTAATGATATAACCCAAGTTGGGCATATGGGTCAAGGTTCTTTGAAGAAGCAGAATATATGTATATGGAATATATCAATAAGGAGATATTTCAAGGAATTGGATCACATGTTTATGGGGGCTGGCAAGCCTAAAATCAGTAGGACAGGAAGACAGACTGGACATTTCAGTAAAAGTTGATGCTGTAGTCTTAAGTCCAAAATCCATAGGAAAGGCCAGCAGGCTGGAAACTCAGGCAGGACGTTTATGTTACCATCTTGAGACAGAATTCCTTCTTGCCTGGGAATCCTGAATATTTGCTCTTAAGGCCTTCCATTGACTGGATGAAGCCTACACACATTATGAAAGTTAATCTGCTTTACGTACAATCAGCTGATTGTAAATCTTAATCACATGCAAATTATCTTCACAGTAATACATAGACTATTATTTGACTAAAGCTCTGGGCACTGACAGCCTAGCTAAATTGATCTCTAAAATGAGCCAGCACACTGGGGAAACAGACAGGCTGGTTATCTAACACAGGAACTTCCAACTTGGTAATGGGATAATACATTTATTGCAAAACTGAGGTACCAAGTAGTATGTGGCAAGTGTCACAAAAGGGGTGCAAATAAAGTGATCTAGGGATTCTGAGAGCAGGAATTCACATATTCCTGGGGTGACCAGACAAGGACATTTCAGATAGAAGGAAAGACCAGAACAGTTTCAGAGGAAAGTCTCAGAGGAAAGTGTTGAATTGGCATAGGACAGCATAGCGAAGCATAGAGTGTAGCGGAGCATGAGACATGTAGGAGAGCGCTAGAGGACTGGAACAGACTGAATATTGAGAATTAAATGGAAAGCGAGGGGGATTATTGGAGTTTCTGAGCATAGAGGTGACATAAATACAATGATTGTATATGGGATGGATTGGTGTGCTTTTGAAAGTGATGGTGAGGAACAAAAGCAATTTGGTTGATTGGCAGTAGAATAAGAACTGTTATGGATCTGTCTAGAGGCACTCTCCCTGTTACCCCTCCCCTTCAGTGGCCCCGAAACCCTTGGAAAATAAAACATATGGAAGATATATGGATAGAGATGTGTGTGTGTGTGTGCGCGCGCGCACGTGTGGAGAATTTGGATAGGGTTGGTGTGCATTTTTGAAAAGTTGCCTGGCCCCAGGCAAGGTATGGATGGGAGGGAGCAAGACTGGGAACAGGAAGTGCAGTTCAGAAGAGAAGTGCCTTGAAAGATAAATGTTATGAGAGTTTAAGTGCAGGAGAGAGCAGCTCAGGGAAGACTTCACAGAAGTTTCCTTTGGTGTATGTGTGGAGAATTTGGATAGGGTTGGTGTGCATTTTTGAAAAGTTGCCTGGCCCCAGGCAAGGTATGGATGGGAGGGAGCAAGACTGGGAACAGGAAGTGCAGTTCAGAAGAGAAGTGCCTTGAAAGATAAATGTTATGAGAGTTTAAGTGCAGGAGAGAGCAGCTCAGGGAAGACTTCACAGAAGTTTCCTTTGATGTGGGCCTTGAAGGATGAGAGGACTTTAGTAGGTGGGAGAGCAAGTATGTACAAAGCCATTTGGCAAGACCATGTGATTTGTGGAAAGAATCACAGTAGAAAATGTTGGGAGGTGTCTTGGAGAAAAATGGCAGGTGAGGGATTTTCTATGAATTCTGGTTTACAATTGCAGGATGTGAAGGCTTGATTTATGAATAGGGTAGAAATGGGATCAGAATTGCGCTCCAGGAAGACTACTACAATAAAGGCCTCCTGGATAGACTTCAGAGAGAGGGTGCAGGACGAACAGTTGGAAGGCTAGTAGCTATTACGCGGTGAAGAGTGGAAACCAGAATTGAAGCTGCAGCAATTGAATTAAGGGGTCATGTTTTAAAGATATTAAGGAAGTCAAGTCTACAGGATACAACAATTAATTTGGGGTAGAGTGGGAGGAGTAAAAACAGGTATTTATTTTCCCAGATAGAGTGAATGAAAATGTAGGGACATTCACAGGACTAGAGAATTCAGGAAGAGAAACCATGTGGAAAGCAAGGCAATGAGTTCATCTTGAGTCTAAAGTGCTGGTGGGGCAATCTGGTGAAATTCTTTAGACCCCAACAGTTGTAAACGTGGTCTAGAATGTAGGAAGGAGGTCAGAATTAGAATATATATTTGATTCCTTGCTGGAGTGTAGGCTTCCTCCACTCCCTTGGGTTGGGGGTGGGTACCATAATCTCAGAATTTGCATAAACTAGGAGGCTAGGAAAAGACCTCTCATCTTTGGTCCATTGTTAAGAAGATACTTATTTTCTGTGTCTTCTCTCTTTGTCATCGTAGTCCCTGGGCCATTGCTCAGCCCTGAGATGCTTGGTATTAAACCCCTGCTCCTCCATTAGTCACTCCATTAGGGCTTTTGCCATCTTTGGGAGCAGGTTTCTGGCTCTTCCCCAAGCCCTCCTTTATACAGTATCTGGGGGTGGGGACACTCTCTTCTTCCTCAATCACAGGCCTCCTCTTTGTCTCCTCTCCGTAACTCTCCCCCCAAGGATCCACTTCTCCCTGATGGGTTTTTATGTGGGTTATCTTTAGAGCAGCTTAAGCAACCAAAGAAGTTTTTAAAATATATATATATTTTTATTGATTTCAGAGAGGAAGGGAGAGGGAGAGAGAGATAGAAACATCAATGAAAGAGAAACATCAATTGGCTGCCTCCCACATGCCCCCCACTGGGGACGGAGCCCGAAAGCACCCCAGGCATGTGCTCTGACTGGGAATTAAACCGTTACCTCCTGGCTCATAGGTCAAAACTCAACCACTGAGCCACTGAAGATGGGCCCAAAGAAGTTTTTTCCCTGTAGTGTCCAGGAAGTCCAAGACAAAGGCCTATGCTACTAGAACATGGGAGAAGGAGGAGGGGAGAAGAAAAATCAGCTTTTCACTTTTGGGAATTTCTAGAGAAGCAAGAATCAGACAAGATTAAAGTGCCAATGTATTATCTTGCCATACGCATCATCTCCTCTAATCCCCCAATCCGTATGAGATAGGTATTGTTATTACCATTTTATGGAAGAATTCATTCATTCCATAAATATTTATTCTTTCTGCCTTAAAGTGTTCCAGGCTCCAGAGAACAAAAAGACAGTGAATGAGACAGACAAAAATCCAGGTGAAGACACTGTCTCAGAAAGTAAAAACCGTGCTGTGCTTGAGATCACATAATCCTTAAGTGGAAAAGCTAGAACTGAGCCCAGGCCTGTCTTTCTCCAAAGTGCACACCATTTTCTCATGCTACACTGCTACGGCAATGCAGGCTACTCTGCAAAAGCTGCTTGGGCTGCTGACACACTTACCAGGGGAATAACATGTGACATCACAGGCAATCATAATAATAATTCCTATTTTTTAAAATATTTTTTATTGATTTCAGAGAGGAAGGGAGAGGGAGAGATAGATAGAAACATCAATGATGAGAGAGAATCATTAATTGGCTGTCTTGCATGCCCCACACTGGGGATCTAGCCCACAACCCAGGCATGTGCCCTGACCGGGAATTGAACTCTGACCTTCTAGGTTCATAGATCAACGCTCAACCACTGAGCCATGCTGGCTAGGCAATAATTCCTATTACTTATTGGTTGCTTACCATGTGTCAGGCAATATAAGAAAGAGACTGCATGCAGTACCTCACTTAATCCTCTTTTGTTGTTGTTTAAGGAAACGTAAAGTGTGTTACATTCCTTGCCCAAATCATTTAACTAGCAAGTGAGCACGCAGAATTTTATTCTAAATTTACTTTATTCCAATGTGGGGCTCTGAAGAGCATTATGCTTCATTCTAACTCTCTATTGGGGTCTTGTCTTTGGAAAAAATAAGTTAAAACTCCTCCTTTCTCTGAGCACAGTCCCACCTCAGGCCCTGAAACCTGGGGCGGGCAGGGAAGGAGAGTCAGTTTTGCTTCCTTGCTCCGACCGCCCTTCCCCCAGCTACCAGCCTCTACTGCTTTGGGCTTCTTCGGGTTTGATTACAGGGGTTGGGAGGACAGGCAAGGGGCAGGGAAAGTCTTAGGGCTTATTGTCTTGTGGATGGTGAATGTCCAATGTTAACTCTTTCCGCCAAGGGACCCCCCACTCTGGACTAGGCTGCTAGAGACCCTTTGGTGATCCCAGACTCTCCCCATTCAGATTTCTCAGGTGTAGGTGAGACCCTGGTCCCTGCATCCTTCCAACTCCAAAGACCGCGTGTTTTGCTTCCTAACTGATCGCTTTGGAGGCCCCTCACTTGGCTTAACATGGCAATGAGCAGGCTCCCCTCCTGGCTCTCAGGTAAGGATGGGCGGCTCCTAGGGAAGGAAAGTGACTCTATCCAAAATCATCGTCATTCCCCGCCTCTGCAAACCCTCAGGGAATTTCATAGCGTCTTTTATGTAGCTTGTAGGTGGAGGGAGGGCTATGGTGGCAGAACAGTGTCTCGGTGGGTCCTGCAGAGAATGTGAGAATATTGGGAACCTCTGTTGCAAACAAAACAAAACAGGTGCCGTTTAACATCCAGTTTGCATTGGCCCCAGAAATTCCTTAAGAAGGCACAAGATCTCAGTTTCTGGGATAAAAATGCCCAGGTTTAAATCTCTGTTCTTTTACTTACTAGCTATATGACCTAAGGCAAGTTATTAACCTTTCTGTGTATCTATTTTCTCCGCATATCCATCTGTAAAACCGGGATTCTACAGCACCAAACTCATAAGGCTGTGAGAAGAATAAATGAAGCAATATGTGCAAACTGGAGTGTAATACCTGTCACGTGGGTAATGACCCCAAACGGAGAGCTGTTATTATTCACACCTCTTTCTCTTCTACACATCAACTTACAAGACGGGGGTTGAAGATAAACACATTTGACTGCTTCTGAGTTTCAGAGCACAGGTTTTAGTAAAATCCAAACTCAAGAGGTAGATACTAGATATAGAGAGGCAAAATATATGCAACTTCTTTAAGAACTATGGCTTCCTTTTCTTTAGCCATGATTCCTTTTACCTTTCAAGAAAGGCTGCTGGCCTGGTTGGGCTGCTATATCTGTTCTAGTGTGGTTTCTGCCTCCTTCCAGCTGATTTGAGGAAATGTAGCATTATAAGAGGGCAGATGCTGGGGCAGTCAGACCTGGCCTCTAACCTGTGTTCTGACATGTCATAGCTGCTGTGACTTATTGCAAGTTACTTAATCTTTCCGTGCCTTCAATCTTCTCATCTGAAAAACAAAGACAATAATAGTACGTACTTCCTGTATAGAGTTGTTGTGAGGATTAAATAAGATACTGTAAGAAAAGAGCGTAGCACATGCCCTGACCAGTTTGGCTCAGTGGATAGAGCGTCGGGCCTGCGGACTGAAGGGTCCCGGGTTCGACTCCAGTCAAGGGCATGTACCTTGGTTGCGGGCACATCCCCATTGGGGGGTGTGCAGGAGGAAGCTGATCGTTGTTTCTCTCTCATCAATGTTTCTAACTCTCTATCCCTTTCCCTTCCTCTCTGTAGAAAACCAATAAAATATATTTTTTAAAAAAGAGCCTAGCACAACCATAGGCTCAAAAAAACTGGTAGCAATGATATGGTAGATGGTGCTAAGGCTTGGTTATGGATCATGGATTGGAAGCAAAGTCTGTTTTGACTTGTTATCAATGGACCCAGATAGTTAGAACTAATCTCCCCAAAGTATGTTGGATATTGTTACAGGAAGTGTTGAACACATTAGATTATGAACACTTAATCTAAAAAATAGATATAATAATTGGTGGTGAGGTGGAAAGTGGGCTGGCTGGTTTTTCAAGAAAGACCCATTTCATCTCATTCCCTAACTAGTGTTAGAAACAGTGAGGGATCATGGGTGTTAAGACTCCTCTCTCAGAGCTGGGGAGCTCTCTGCTTTCCTCTCAGGTTTTGCCAAATGTTTTTGCACCTTCTCTTCAAAGTGCGATCCTGTTAGTCTCAAAGTCATCCTAGGGTGTCCTTCCCCCATTCCAAATCCTTGGAATGTATCAGACCAATGGCTTACTCCAGTTCAGATGAAGATAGGCACTTTGTGTCTGCTATTATTTGTGTCAATTCTTTTTAATATATGTTCCTCTCCAGGACAGAATGAAACTGCTTTTGGGACACTTGATAAGATGTGTTTCAAAATTAGCCAGTACTGACTCCAGGGAAGAAATGGAAGCATGGGAGTGTTGGTGAAGTAGAATCAAGCTGATGTGCAGGCAAACTGGAAGGAGAGGAAGGTGTGATCAGTGTGTGATGCCTTTCCTAATTAGGATTTTGGAGGATAAATTGCAAAGGCAAGACAATAACGCAGGTATGCAATAGTCAATATAAATGAGCCTCAGCTAATCTAAAAATTGAACCATGTGTCATTCACCCCAGGCTTTAACTCAATTCTCACATTTCCTCCTGGTTGCAATGTTGTCTCCACTTCACCTCTGATTTCCTTACTTCTGTCTCCAGTTTATAACTGCTCAAATGTTCCTTGAGCTGTTAATGGAACATGGCCTCTCTGGCCTTAATCTTTGATGATAAAAGATTTCTATCCTTTCTTTGGTATTTCCTACTGCTGCTCCAAGGAACCACCCAGATGAATCTCTGGCCCTTAGGCCACACAGCAACACTGATTATCTTGGGACAAAATCCTACCCAGGTCTACCTTGGCCTCTGTAAAGAAGAATTGGACCAGGTTTCTTGCCTCCTAGTTCAGTGTTTTTCCTCACACACACTGCCATGTTCCTCTATAGCAGCGGTTCTCAACCTGTGGGTCGCGACCCTCTTTGGGGGTCGAACGACCCTTTCACAGGGGTCGCTTAAGACCATCGGAAAACACATATATAATTACATACTGTTTTTGTGATTAATCACTATGCTTTAATTATGTTCAATTTGTAACAATGAAATTGGGGGTCACCACAACATGAGGAACTGTATTAAAGGGTCGCGGCATTAGGAAGGTTGAGAACCACTGCATAGGCCTGGCCGCCTGGTTTCTGTTTGTGACT
Source organism: Myotis brandtii (assembly GCF_000412655.1). Lineage (NCBI taxonomy): Eukaryota > Metazoa > Chordata > Mammalia > Chiroptera > Vespertilionidae > Myotis > Myotis brandtii. The sequence goes on from NW_005370223.1 coordinate 7,321,343, forward strand.
GAGGACTCTGTTTCACCCTTTGGTCATGCCCTCTGTAGAATTCTATCTTTGGTTCTACAGACTCTCAGACAGTTGCCCTGAGTAGTGATATGATGGCACTTGGGGGTGATCTGTCTGTTGCTGCTCTTTCTCAGCATTTCTCTAGCTAAGTAACCTGATTTGAGCTCAGCCCTCAATATACCTCTTAGGATTTCCTCCTGCCTACGTTGTTTGGGATCAGTCGATTCAGTTAACTTTCTTAACCCTAAGAGTGATCAATAAATGTCTCTAAAAGCCACAGAAGAGGCCTTCGCTGTAGAGGAAGAAGATGCAGTTTTAGTGTGATACTGATGCTGGTTTGGGTGAGTCTGTATTGACGAGTCTGTATTGACGAGTAAGTAAGTCTGTATTGACGAGTAAGTCTGTGTTGATGAGTCAGAATGAGGGTGTGCAGAGCACCTTAACTGGACACTGGGAAATACGGCCGACTGTTTTCAGGAGTCACTGTCACTCAGTCTACATTGGGAATCCATGGATTTTCAGCAAAAAATAGTATTTCTTACCAGACTCTACATTGTACATTTACCCAACCCTATTATTAATAAAAAGACCTCAGGCCCAGTCAGCATGGCCCAGTGGCTGAGCGTCGACCTCTGAATCAGGAGGTTACAGTTCGATTCCCAGTCAGGGCACATGCCCGGGTTGTGGGCTCCATCCCCACTGTGGGGCGTGCAGGAGGCAGCTGATCGATGATTCTCTCTTATCATTGATGCTTCTATCTCTTTCTCTCTCCCTTTCTCCCTGAAATCAGTAAAAATATATTAAAGAAAAAACCCATTATGTAGAAAAAACGTTTTAGCCTGAAAACTAGTCTCTTAGCTCTGCATTTGCTAGTGAAGGGGAGAAACCTGGTGGAGTGGAGAAGATTAAAGACAGAAGAGTGGGAGGAAGGGCTCACTGAAGAAAGGAATTCTGGAAGGTGGCAAAAGAGAATAGATTTGGTTTTCAAGGTGAGAGTCATCTCAGCTCTAAGAAAGAATCGAAGAAGGTGATGTATAAATATACATGTATTGATATCAATCGCTAAGGCTTTGCAAATATGTTCAGAGTGAAAAGAATAAAGGAGAATATACTTCCCAGGGCCTTTATCTGCCCTGTGAAGCAAATGGCACAGACAGGCTTAAACAAAAGGGATAGTGTAGGGTAGAGTCAGAGATTTGAAGCAAGTAGTGAAAATACTGGAGTTCCATGAGGGAGAGTGTGAACAAGAGCAGTCTGTGGAGAGAGAAAAGAATGTTATAGACCTTGATGATAAACCTGAATCATTTAGGAGAACTAGAATATTAACTAAATCCAATCATAAGAGCTAACAGTTTTTTAATGCTTCCTGTATGTCAGGCACCATGCCAAGTGCTTTACTTATACGGCCTCATTGAACCAACTCAGATCTCTCCTTTTAGAGATGAGGAAACTAAGACAAAGAGAGGTCTTGCTCCACTTCATGTCCTTTTTTTATGTTGTTGTTAATCCTCACCCAAGGATTTTTTTCCATTGATTTTTTTTTTTAGAGATAGTGGAAAGGGAGAGAGAGAGAAACATCGATTGGTTGCCTCCCGCATGCACCCTAACTGGGGCCAGGGATTGAGTTTGCAACCAAGGTACATGCTCTTGACCAGAATCAAACCCATGACCCTCCAGTTCCATAGGTTAATGCTCTATCCACTGAGCCAAACTGGCCAGGGCCATGTACTTTTTCTTACTTTTCAAGTTCATATACTTAGAAAGTGGCAGCGGTGGGATTATTTTCAGGCCTGTCAGACCTCAGTCAGAGCTCTTCCTTCTATAGAACACTCTTCTCTTAGCTGCTTTTCTCACCAAATATCCAGGCGGGCTGTGCACAGGGATGTGGGAAATTCCAGAGCCCAAGTTACCTTTTTACAGCTTCTCCTGAGCTGGGTTGTACAAAGAGCATTAGCCTCCCAGCACTGAATTTGCTATCAGTGTGGCCTCAGGCAAGACACTCTGCTTTCAGGAACAGTGGCGAGCATATCTGATGACAAGCAGCAGAGATGAACCAACTGATTAGAGCCACTTGGTATTGTAGTTGAAGGTGCATGGGATTTAGAAGTAGAGCACCCAACTTTCGAATGGATCGGTCACTTTTCAGGAAGTTTAGAGCAAGTTACTTAAACTCTGTACAGTAGTCCCCTCTCCCACCCTGCCTCCTACACACCACCCACAACCTGTGGTTTTGCTTCCTGAGGTTTGTTTCCTGCAGTCAACCGCGGTCCAAAAATATTAAATGGAAAGTTCTAAAAATAAAACAATTCGTAAGTTTTAGAATGTACACCATTCTGGGTAGTGTGATGATATCTCAGACCGTCCTGCTCTGTGCCACCCGGGTTGAATCCTCCCTTTGTCCATCATCTCCACGCTGCATTCGCTCCCTGCCTGATAGTTACTTAGTAGCCCTCTAGGTTATCAGATTGAGTCCTAGGGTATCACAATGCTTGTGTTAAAGTAACCTTTATTTTACTTAATAATGGACCCAAAGCACAAGACTAGTGATGCTGGCCATTGGATATGACAAGAAGAGGCTGTAAAGTGCCAAGGTGAACATTCTTGATTTAATAAGGAAAGAAAAAAATTATATGCTGGGGTCACAAAGATCTATGGTACAAACAAATCTTCTATCCACGAAACTACCTAATTTATAAATTAAACTCCACGACAAGTATATACATACATCATGCACCATTTAATGATGGGGACATGTTATGAGAAGTGTGTCATTAGGCAATTCCGTCATTATAAGAACATCATAGAGCAGTGATGGTGAACCTTTTGAGCTCGGCGTGTCAGCATTTTGAAAAACCCTAACTTAACTCTGGTGCCGTGTCACATATAGAATTTTTTTGATATTTGCAACCATAGTAAAACAAAGACTTATATTTTTGATATTTATTTTATATATTTAAATGCCATTTAACAAAGAAAAATCAACCAAAAAAATGAGTTCGCGTGTCAGAGGTGTCATAGGTTCGCCATCACTGTCATAGAGTGTGATACAAACCTAGGCTACATGGTATACCACTATGCGGTCTACTATACAAACCTAGGCTACATGGTATACCACTATGCGGTCCATTGCTGACTGCATTATGTGGTATATCACTGTATAGAAAAAAACATTGCATACACAGGGTTCAGTACTATCTGTGGTTTCAGGCATCCACTGGGGGTCTTGGAATATACCCCCTGCAGATAAGGGGGGGACTACTATACACACTTCGTTTCTCTTCTCACTTTGCACATGGGGCTGGAAATGGGCTCCTGGCAGGAAGGTGATGAGAATGAGAGACACTTTCAGTAAAGCATCGGCAGAGCACCTGGCATACAGCAGGTGCTCGAATCTTAGTTTTCACATGATCGCCTTACTATTCCTCGGTAGACGGGAGAGAGCCAGTTTGCCTTTGTCTCTACTAAGACAAGCCAGTGTCTCCGTGCGTTCCTGCCTTCTCTCAGTCGCATGCGCACCAGTATTCCCACCTGGAGGAGACCTTGCCCCTCCCCTGGGACATTGGTTATGGCAAAGGCATTTCGTTTCTCACAGCTGGAGGGGTACTACTAAAATCTAGTGGGTGGAGGTCGGGATGCTACGGGACATCCTCCAATGCACAGGACGGTCCCAGACAACAAAGAATTCTCTGGTCGTAGTACTGACATCCAGAAACTCTGTTGAAGGAGAAAGCGCTGCAGGCATGAGGCCAGGAGGACGGAATGGTGAGGGGTGAGAGGAAGGAGAGGGTATTTTCCCTCTTGGGTGTGTGACCAGGGGCAGTGAGTAGAGCTCTACAAAGGAAGGTCCTGTCGGTGAAATAGAAACAGACGAGGTCAATCAGCAGGGCGAGTGGCCTCGGGAACATAGCTGCCTCCTCTTTTTTTCCTCTTCCACATCTGAAGAGAGCGGCTGTGTCTGAAATCTCGCTGCCACTTGTCCTTGTTAGGGAACATTGCCTGAGGACTCTGCTCTCAACATGGCCCGCTGTTATGGAGACAGTGGCCACTTTTTCTGAACTAAAAATTGGGTCACCCGATGAGTCAAGTCTGAGTGGGAAGTGCAGTCGGCTAACATTACTACCTAGGACGTAATAATAAACAGCAGGAGTGACATATGCAACGTGTGAATGTAAGATGGTATTTTCTACATGCCAAACATAGGTACATGTGGCCAGAATTTTAGGGGCAGAATCAGATAGAGGCTTCTTGGGGGCAGAGACCCCGGCTGTTTTGTTCACTTCCTGGCACATATATCAAAGAAAAACCACACACGCGCGCGCGCGCGCGCGCGCACACACACACACACACACACACACGTGCGCGCGCTGAAGCTCTGAGTGAAAATTTCCGTTCTTTTTTCTTTGCAAATGTAAAACATATGCAAGAGCTGAGCGTTCAGATTAATTGGCTCTCAGAATAAAGAGGGAAAGTGATATGTGTGGTTGAAATCATTACAGTAAGTCACCACTTAACGTCGATGATAGGTTCTTGGAAACTGTGACTTTAAGCAAAACAACGAAGAATAACAAAATCAATGTTATCATAGGCTAATTGAAATAAACAAGAGTTAAGTTCCTATGGCAATTTTTTTTTTGGTCACAAAAACATCACCAAACTTCTAAATAAAGACCTAAAACACCTCTAATATTCAACATTGAAATAAATGGGAGCTATAAAGAACAACAAAATCAATGCTATCATAGGCTATTGAAATAAACAAGAGTTAAGTTCCTATAGCAATTTTTTTTGATCACAAAAACATCACCAAACTTCTAAAGTCCCCAAACACTTATAATATTAAACACTAAAATAAATGTGAGCCGTACGCGCATTTAAGAAAGAAGAATAAAAACGAGTGCGATGATTATTTTCCAACCCGCTTATTCCAGATCATGTTCAGCGAGTGGCCGGAACTTCTCCCTGCAGCTCAGGGTGCAAGGCGGGCACCCACCCACCCGGGACAGGATGGCCACTCACACCCACACCCGCACTCACTCAGTATGGGGCATTTTAGACACGCCAGTTCACCTCACATGCAGGCATGGGGACAAAGTGCAAACTCCACACAGACAGTGGCCCCTGCTGGGAATATATATTTTTTCATCAGTGTTACAACTAAGTGGCATTGAGGAATTACTATACCTGCTACTTGACAATTCTGATTAGATACATTTTAGATCAGCTTTGGTACACAGAAAGTTCTGCCTTTGATGAAAATAAAGTCTGAAGAACAACTCCTCCTTCTTAACAGAATGCTCCTGGCCTGTGTGTGTGTGTGTGTGTGTGTGTGTGTGTGTGTGATATCTCAGGATGGAAAACGTTTGGAAAGACCCTATGATTCATTCATGACTTATCTCTCAGAGTGAAAGTCTTTGGAAATGTAAATTTTCTGGGTCATAAATGAATGTGCTCTCTAGCATTAGGCTATGTTTTGCTACGTTTACAGGTAGGCATTCAATAAATAATTATTGAAGTAATAGAAGAGGAAGCTATGAGATAAGGCATGTAAAGAGGTCATCAGAGTGCCTGACTCATGGTAGTTGCTCAATAAAAGACAGCTGCGTGGATTTGTAAATGATGAGATGCTGTCAGTGAGAATATTAAAAGGAATGTGCCGAGGATTCCAAAGACGACACTTGAGAAGGGTATCTAGTAGCTCCTGAAAACACCTTTGCCCCCTTGGTAAAAGGCACTGAGGGAACGGCCTTTATTCTTCTTACACTGAACACTGACATGATGCCAACAGTGTGGCCTTCGATTACAGGGATGAAGACAAAGGCATATACCAAGCGTGGCTGAATAGAAAGTTCTTATTCCTAACAGCATCATGGAGCCAACACACCAGCCCTACCCTATTTACTCCTGACTTGTGGTTATGTGAGAAAAATAAAACCCCTTGTTGGATAAGCTACGAGGTTCTGGATTTGTCATGACGTGCAGCCAGACCTAACCTTTATAATACAGCCCTCATTAGGTTCAGGAGGAACAGCCGCCCACCTAGATCCCACTGCTAGCAGGGTGGCATTTTGAGGTGGAAGAACAAAGATTTTTCTCTATGTGTCCTTTACACTTGCTTGCAATTTTATTTTTTTGGCAAGTGTCAAGTCACAGTTTGATTGACGTTATACATAACATACCATTTCTTGAGCTGTTTTCTATTTCTCATCTCATATTCTCCATGCCCATTCATGATGAAGAGGAGGACGATGTTCATACCCAAGTCACAGAGCCCACTCATCTCAGGGATTTGAGCCGCCAAGAGCCGCATAACTCCACAGCTGGAACCACCCTACAGGCACTAAGGAGGTAGGGAGGGACCGCCAGCCCTACCTGTAAGTACAGAGGTGACCTAGTCCAAGGGCTCCTTAGAGATGCATCAAGGACTTGTTGAGGGGGGTGGGTTTGCAGACTGCTAAGAAGGTCAGAATTCATCTTACTCCCTCTCTCCCTTCCACTAGGATTTCTCCATTTTGATCTGTGTTGTATAATGTACATTAAAAAAAAAAAAGGGTTCTATGGCTAGAAACCCCTGATCTACAGGTCAGTGATATGAAGACCATAGAGGTTCATCTAACCTAGTTAAGCATCCACTATGCACAAAACATCACTGCAGGCAGGTCCGCACAGTACAGAAATCTAGGAGGCAGTGCCCATACACAATAATGTGAATGCCGCCCCGGGGTCGTGCCATGAGGCAGTGAGGCACTTACACATGATGAGTAAGGCCGTGTTCTTACCTTAAGGCACTAACATTGTGTGTAAGGAAACAATGTGAAAGACACACTGTGGTGGCTGTGTAAGGCGGCAGAATGAAATAAACATAAGAGGTATCAACTCAATATTATGGAAGCTTAAAGAGACAAAAAGGCATACCAAGGGGGATGGTATCAGAAATGACTTTGTACAGAAACCAGTATTTAATTTGGACCGTGGAAGCACGCTAGACCCATGTATGAATTAGTGTAGACTCATAAAGCTGAAATGAATCAACACTGAGCATAGGGGATACAAGAGTTCTTAGCTCCTATTTCATCAAAACCTCATATGAAACAAGGTAATTATCCCCATTTCAAAGTGTACGACTGTCTAAGTCAGTGGTTCTCAACCTTCTGGCCCTTTAAATACAGTTCCTCATGTTGTGACCCAACCATAAAATTATTTTCGTTGCTACTTCATAACTGTAATGTTGCTACTGTTATAACCGTAATGTAAATATCTGATATGCAGGATGGTCTTAGGCGACCCCTGTGAAAGGGTCGTTCAACCGCCAAAGGGGTCGCGACCCACAGGTTGAGAACCGCTACTCTAGGGTGTCACAGCGGACTTGAGTGTAGTCTTCTGCTTCTCAGGGAAGGTCATCTGGAGTTCAGGCCCAGCTCCCTTTGTGAGCCAATGATCACAGGAAGGAAGCAGCTGTGTTCTTAGCACAACACAGTCTGGGTCACTGTCCTTAGGAAATAGCATCAAAACTATGTGAATAGGTCATTCACAACAACACGGATGGACCTAGAGGGTATCATGCTGAGCGAAATGAGTCAGACAGAGAAAGCCCAATACCATAGGATTTTACTTACATGTGGAATCTGAAGAACAAAACAAACAAACAAAATAGAAAGAGACTCACAGATACAGAGAACAGACTGATGGCTGCCAGAGGGGAGGGACTGGGTGAAAAAGGTGAAGGGATTAAGAAGTACAAATTTGTAGTTACAGAATAGTCATGGGGATGTAGCATAGGAAATATAGGCAATATGGGTATTTGAATTATCAGGGGGATGACTTTGTAAAGTATATAATTGACTAACCACTATACCATACACCTGAAACTAGTATATAATAACATTGAATGTCAACTATAATCCTATATAATAAAGAGCTAATATACTAATTACACCAAACAGCAGAACGACCATCCAGATGACCTTCCAGATGAAGCTGGGCTGCACGGGCCAAGGCAGCCAGGGTCTGCGAGGGCCGCCGAGCCCTTGCATGAATTTCGTGCATCAGGCCTCTAGTTGAAAAGTAAAAATTAAAAAAAAATTATGAGAATAAAATGAAAACAAATGATGTGAATAGGGGGGTCTGTGAAGGAGAGTCATCCTTGAGCTGAGAGGTTTGCTGCATTTTAAACATTTTAGTTGAGCACAAGCTCAGCCAGTGTGGCCCTCCCACCCCCAGAGGATCAGAGCTCACCCTGTTCATTCCCAGGCCCCAAAATGGGAGACCCTAGAAGAGCACTTCACAGGGCAGCAGAAAATGCAGAGAAGAAATGCTCAGCAGTAAGTAAGTATTCAAGGCCAAAAATTTATCACATGCATGAGAGAATTTGGAACTTGATGGTTTTTGAGGGAGGGCAGATGGTCCCAGAAGTCTGGGGACTCTGGGGAGGAAAGGAGGGTGAATACAGAGGGATGTAGGAGCTGCTGAGGTGCCTCGAAGCTCTCCTTTCAAGAAGAATTGCTGTCCAGCTGTGAGAAGAGCACTTAGCTGATGACCTGAAGCTGTTAGCACCTTCAGACTCTGCCTCAGCTCTCTCTCTGAGACCACAGTCTTCCTAGGCATCTGCCAGCTAGTGACTAACAACAGCACCAACAACAGCAAGGGAATCAGACTATTTCCGCCCAAAGCAAGACCTCTCCAGTGGGCATCTCAGTTCCAAAGCTCTTTGCTGGGTTGTCAGAGATTGTTCAGATCTGCATCACAGCTTAAAGCACTCCCAGCACAATCTTGCTCTTCTTTCTGCCTTCATCTTTCACAGATATGACCTTTCCCTCCCCTAAAACTCTGCTCCTAACTCAGTCTCAGCATCTGCTTTCTTTCTTTCTTTTATTTAAAATATATTTTATTGATTTTTCTACAGAGAGGAAGGGAGAGGGATAGAGAACTAGAAACATCGATGAGAGAGAAACATCGACCAGCTGCCTCCTGCACCCCCCCTTCCCCACTGGGGATGTGCCCACAACAAAGGTACATGCACAAGGTACATGCCCTTGACCGGAATCGAACTGGGGACCCTTCAGTTAGTAGTTCGATGCTCTATCCACTGAGCCAAACCGGTTAGGCTCAGCGTCTGCTTTCTCAAAGACCCAACTGACCTTAGGAAGGCACATGAGAAGCCTAAAGAGCATCTACACTGGACCCCCTAAAGAAGTTAGGTACAGCTTCTCTGTTCTTGGCAAGGTGGTTAGATGGGCAGATTTGGAATTAGGGCCTGATGCTCAACTTTAACTACCCTTCACTCCCCACCATGCTCTTTTAAACATATTGCCTGGACTCTTGAATAGAGAACCACTGAAATCTTCTGGAGTATTTATGCTGGCATCATGGAATAGCAGGGTAATGGTTAACTACAACACGGTTGCTGGCAAGCATAGGGATATCACGACTGAGAGCTACAGGTTGTCATGTGGATCCTCTTACTGCAGAGACCACAGTGCCAATCTGAGAAACCCCAAACGCCAATCAGAGAGAATATATGCACCTTAGTGTTTATAGCAGCACAATTTACAACAGCTAAGACCTGGAAACAGTTTAAAAGAATACTTTAAGAAAGCATTCCAAGGCCTTAGAGATAATAACCGGGGGATACAGGATTCAAAATTAGATGCATTTGCTCTCAAAGCCTGTGCCCTTTCTAGGTTCAACCTGAAATAAATGGTGTCAGAACGCGGGACTCAGGTCAAGAGCAATTTCCTCCTATTGGGAGGGTGTAGGCCAGTCCTCTCTACTGATGTCACTGCTTGCAGAACAGCGGCCCCTGGTGGACTCCAGGAGAAGTTCACGAAGCATTTGACAGTCACTCTGGTAGAGTGAACAAAAGGCAGGTAAGAGTTTTCTTTTAAAAAGCCAGGAAAATGTTTTAAAAATCCAATTTAGTTTTCTCCTACTACAGAAGCTTCAAATAAAACAAGACTGCAAAGGAAAACTCCCTGTCAAGTTGGTGTCAGTAATTGTTGGTCAGCATGCTCTGTCTTACAAGGGATCTGTAGGGTGGAGATAAGTATATGGGGCCATTTGCATTGCTTGCGATTATTCCACCAGGATTTGATGTCCTTACAGATTAGCTCCAAAGAAATAGCCAGTGTGTTTGGAGAAATCCATACCCGAAGTCACGGTAAATACCTATAAATGAAGCCTAAGCACCATCGTGCTATTACGTTGGTTATTAGTAGCAATCAAGTGTTTAAACCCCGAAAATTGCCCCATCAAAATTCAAGCCAATGGCAGACAAGACAATAGAGAAGATGTATATCCTTACGTTAATAAGGCTATATGGACCTTGCCCTTCCCCCGTGAGCCTGGCTGAGTTGTGAAATATATCTTTGGCCAAGTATTTGTTCCCATTACTTCGCTCCTCCACTACTTCAGCTCTAGCATTTGCCAGGCACGCTTTCTTCTCCTGACACCAAATGGACCCCAGGCAACAGGAGAGAGGCAGCTAAAAGGAGATTTTGTCCAGAACGAGTAGGAAGCTACTAATCACTAACCCAAATAAGATCCTCCTTAGAAGACAAACAATCCAATTAAAAAAAATGGGCAAAGGACCTAAATAGACACTTCTCCAAAGTGGACATTCAGAAAGCCAAGAGACAGTTGAAAGAATGCTCAAAGTCACTCATCACCCGAGAGACGCAAATTAAAATGACAATAAGGTACCACCTCACACCTGTCAGAATGGCTACCATCAACAAATCAACAAATGACAAGTGCTGGAGTGGATGTGGAATAAAAGGGAACCCTTGTGCACTGCTGGTGGGAATGCAGACTGGTGCAGCCACTATGGAAAACAGTATGGCGTTTCCTCAAAAAAATTAAATATGGGCAGCGCCCCCGGCGGCCCAGCTCTGTCTCCTGTTCAACAGCGTTTGGACGGCACAGCCCAGGGCCGCCCCCGCTTCCAGCCTCGGCCTCCCTCCTGCGTCCCATCCAGGCTCCACCTTCAGACCCACCTGCGGGCCCAGCCCGCACACGGGTTTCCCACCTTCACTCCTGATGCCGACAACCATGAGCCCCACCTTCGCCAGAGTCACCCACCGAGGTGGAAGCCGCGCCCCCCACCCGCCCGGCCTCTGCGGCCCCAC